>NC_057799.1:521397233-521531560 GCF_018294505.1 Triticum aestivum | reverse complement strand
GGATGGCCGGGGCGGCGGCGGACCAGCGGTGGGGAGTGGTTTCGGGGCGGGCGGGGCGGTGTGGCCACGCGGGCCGGCCACGGGCGGCGGCGGCCGGCGGTTCGGCCAGTGGTGCCTGGCGGCTCAGGGGGGTGGAGGTTGAAGATAAACTACAGGCCCTTGATTTCGTATCCAACGACTGGAAAATCTACTTACCAGAGATGAAAAAGTCAGTCGACTGACGTGTAGCCTCACCCCGCACATACACATGCACGCACGCAACACTCGCACAAGCACAAGCACGCATGCACGCGTGCAACACTGACACGTACACATAACGAACACATGCATGCATGCAGGCGTGCAACACTGACACGTACACATGCACTCACGAACACACGCATGTACGCACACATGCATGCAACACTGAGACGTACACATGCACGCACGCAACACTCGCACGCCTGCATGCACACAGCACACGACGCAAGACACACGCTCAACCTATACGTGCATGCCCCTCAAAAAAACTATACGTGCATGCACCCTTTGTTAAGGACGTGGATTGTTACGGGTATTAATCAATCTTATCTGTGATAAGCAGAACATTGATGTTTGCAGTGGTCTTTATGAATCACAACATATCGAACGGGCTACCAACGTATATATGAATATTTTAAAATTCTCTTACATTATATAGTAGGCTTATCTAGATGAAATAGATGATGTCACACTCAATGAACAATCATCGGTTTATGAAATGCCCGCTTCTGATCGCCCTGGCCCACCAAAAGTTCCTCTGCCGTGCGCTACCTGCGTTGGGTCACTGACATGCACGCCATGTACCAAAAGAGCCCACACGTCAGTGGAAGAACGGCGCAGTGTCGTACGTCAAAGTCGAGGGCGCCACTCGATGCACGCCCAGCTGAACATGCCTCCTTGCCGCATTCAAACGCCTCAATGAAACCCGTGTGGAAGCGGAGAAACCCACTCTGGACACACGTCCGTTCATGACCGGGCCTGCATTAAACGCAATGCCGGCCAAGCTCCTCCCGCCCGCCGTCTATTTAATCTCCTATTTAAACGAGGCCAAACGCCGGCCAAAAATCGCACACCTCCGCCGCTTCCCTATCTCCTCCTTTACCATTTTGTCCACTCTTACAATGGCTTACGAAGAGTAGTTATCCCGCATCCAAGCCGGCTGGGTGGCCCGCCGAGCCCGCCGAATCTAAGCTATGCAGCTCGCTGATCCACCTCCCTCACCTCGCCCGACGGAGCCAGTTGCTGCCCCAAGCCGGCGCGCGGTTCAGCAACTCGCCGCTCCAGGCCAGCTCGACAAGGAGCGGCGCACTAGCGTCGTCGCTGCCGTCCACGCCGCTGCCTCGTACCGCGCCTCCCGTCTCTGCGACTGCGTCTCCCGTTTCTGTGGCCGAGAATCCCATGCCGGCGGCCGCGCCATGCAAGCAGAGACAGAAGCCGGGTGCGCGGACAACGACGAGTCAGGGCCAGCACCTCCGCGTCTGCCGCCATCATCAAGGAGAAGTAGAACACGGGAGGCCGCCGCCGCTTGGGTCCCATGAAGGCCACCGCGGAGGCGATGCTGGCATACACAGCAGGTGTCTTGCTGGATCCTTTTGTTGCGAGGACCTTCATTGACCCCGCATGGGCTCCACAGAAGCGGAGAAGCCCCCTTCCACCATCATCTTGGGCATCAGCCAACCACATCAGTTGGCCAGTGGGGAAGCGAGTCGTCCTTTGCGCTGAAGCATATACCTCCGGGGCTCCCGGCAGTCCGGTGATCGTGCTGCCGGACATGAGGAACACAAATGGATTGGCAGGCGATCATTTAGGCCAGGTATTATATACCTGTGTTGTCCAGAACTAGGATCGCTTAGTTGATTTGAATGTAATGAAATTTGTCAAGTTTGTATGAAAACCCGGTATTTTATATGAATTCCGTCATTGTTTATGAGAAATGTCGCCGTGTTTGCCATGGCTACCCCGGGCAAAATCCCCGGGCAAAATCCAAACAGCCCCTCCCAGCAGATTCAATCCCTCGTTCGCCATGAAATTTTGCCATGTGTTGTTTTCATGGACTAGCAAGATGCCCGTGCATTGCACGGAACATCAAGATGCATTTTTTTTACAAAACACCTATTGTGATTGACCCATGCAGGAGTAATCCCATGTGTAAAAACTAATGATATCTCGACAATTTTATCAGAAAATGGTATCTCGAGAATTTCATCGAAAAAATGATATCTCAAGAAAGATGAGAGATAAGGTGAGGAGGAGTGGGGCGTGGTGGTGACTGGTGGTCGGACTGGGCAGAGGCATGGGGATGGACGGCGCATTATGTCTAGGTTTGTATATCTCTCTCACCGCATGCACGAAGAGAAGAGGTGCACGCACGGCGCACGTACTCCCATCTCTTTCCCAACCACACCCACATGGGTACACTGTGGAGCTCATTTCTATACGAAAAGGTAGCCCACATGGTAATTTGACACGTGTACTAGTTGTCCACTTGATGGAGGATCGTCTACCATGGGTGAACAAACAAATTGCGACTTGACGCGTTATGTTAAAAAAGAGGCAAACCATGTGGGGCCTACCTTAGAGGCAAGGCTCTATACACTGGAGTACTTTTATGTGTCCCATCAACTCGCAGAACGAGGAGAAGCTTGCTTACTATGCTGTCTCCCCCGCCCACGGGCCCTGTGGCTCATAGGACGAGGTGAAGCTTGCTTACTACTACCTCCATCCTGGTTTATTGGTCCCCATTGTATATTGTGTCAAATTTTGACTGTAGATTGAACTAACAAAACGTTCGTGCATGTTACGAAAAAATATATCATTGAAAACTATGTTAAAATACGAATCCAACGATATATTTTTTGTTGACATGCATTAAAATTGTGTTAGCTAAGTATTTGGTCAAAATTTGGCATGAACTACATAGATGACCTATAAAGCAGGACAGAGGTAGTAGTACTACGCCTTACGCCCGCTCCCTCGCCCACGCGCGCGGTGGCTCGTAGGACGAGGAGAAAATTTTACTACTACTTCGTTCGTTTACTCCTCGTCCCTACCTTGGTTAGAGAGATTATCATATTGTTTGGAATATATGTCTTTTTGTAGTAGTAGGAATAGTAAAGTGGTATATAGGAGTAGTACTACTACAGCAATTTACTTGGAGTCTGTGGTGCAGCAAGCTACCCTAGGCTATGTTACTATTCCCTCCTTTCCAGTTTATGGCTCAATTTCAAAATCTCTCCAACCAAGGTAGACGGTGAGTGGTGGAATTAATTTTGTAGTTTGCACAAGTAATGTACGCTCGTTTTTCTCAAGAAGTTATGTTTACTGAGGCATTAATTAGAACGAATGCATGCATGACCACTAAATTTCCATGAACTTCTACATGCATTGGTGAGTTTTCTCTTGACAATGCTTGCATCGGGTGATTTAACGCACCTCGAAATCCAACATGTGATGGTACTACTACTACTAGTAGAATTGAGACTTATAAAACGGAAAAACAAAATTTTTTAGACGAGCCCTATAAACCGGAAAGGAGGGAGTAGTAAGTAGTATACTACCACCATAGTGGGTACGTACTTCGTAAAATCATATTTTCCCAAAACTAAGTTGCTCAACCTTTATTTGCTTTTTTCCCTTCCTACCTCATTGCCTCAAAAAGACCCGCCCTCGCCTTTTTTTAGTCCGGGTTTGTATCGATGGATCGCGCGAAGCAGCAAAAACCAAGCCGTGTATTGTACTCCTCCGTCGACGCTCGCTTTCATGAATTATGTACTTCCTCTCACCGACATGAGGGACATATAGAAACCGGGTCGACGTGTCATGCACCAAATAACAGTGCAAAACAGCAGGGGGCGCACCCCAGTCGTACCGCGCCAGTAGTAGTAATGAGCAATGACACGTCAAATCACAATGCCGCACCTTCCCAGACGGACGAAGCAACCATTATTTCACACTTCGCTTCGCCATTATCTCCTTCAAGAAAACCACGTAGTATTGCTTCTGCCATTGTTTTGCCTCAAGAGGGACACGCGCATCGCCTTGGTACATCATGACACGTGGGACCGCATGACAGGCCATGCTCCCCCGCCCATCGCTTGGTAAAATCACCTCATTTTTACTACTTCCTCCTTATCAGTTTACAGGGCATGCACATCGTTCTAGGTTAAGAATTTAACTGGCTATATATGTGATGAACAGTATATGTTTAGAAACTACATCCGCTTAAGAATCGAATGATATACTTTTTGTGACATAGTAACTCATATTTAGTTGGTCAAATGGATGACCGAGAACTATGTGCGCGCCCTATAAACCGAGACGGAGAGGGTAGTACAGTACGTATCTTTTTAGATCAATATAGTCGGGATTCACCAAGGAGCAAAACCAAGTGGTAGGCTGCTCCTGTCGTGTTGGCGTAGCAACTCAAGCAGGGTCAGTCCGCACACGAAATGGTTACACACTTAACAGGACCCCTTTGGCCGACATGTGGCTCATCCACCGTCTTGTTCCACGTGCGATGCACCAAATTACATTTTGGAGCAGCGGTTGGACTTGGAGGCATCCCAGTCGTAGCGCCGCAATAGTAGTAAATGAGCGATGAGGGGTCAAATCACAAAGCCCCACCTTTCCCGCATTAAGCTGGACGGACGAAGCAACCATCATTTTACTCTAGGGCGGAAGAGCATAAAGAAAAGAGAAGACCAATGATGCGTGCGGCAGCTACCTAGAGCACCCTAGGGTAGGGGCCTCCACTGCAAATCCATTTTTCTTGAAAGTGCCTCCCCAACAAATCCACTTCTCTCTCGTCCTCTTGAAGAAAATTGATGATGCATGCGGTGGTAGGGTTTGTAGGAGTACTACGGCGTGCGGGGCCACGTCGTAGTAAATGGGAGAGGGATTGAGTTCGATCGACGCCTTAATATGTGTGAGCCGCTTGGTTTTACGGGAACGAGGCAGCATTTTGGGTTCGGGGACAGGTGAGATATACATACAAAAAATTGTGGACGTAGATTCGACCGAAAGGCACTGATGCATGGGCCCTGCATTTTGATATACCCGCGGCCGCGTGAAATTTACTACTCTACTCAAAACTAGTAAGGTACACATGCATTGAACGTATGAGATTTGGAAACCAAATTATGAATAAATACACACTATAGCATGTAAAGCTTTGAGTCACACTTGATGTAGATGTTCATTTAGTTCTTATAGTTAATCTCGTTCAAAATCAATTAGTTTTATATAAAGGTTAAGATTCATGGGATTGTGCATTGTAAAGCATAGAGTAAAAAACAAATAATGGCAATTCATTTAGAAAAAAAAGTTTGGGCAATTATGATACGAAAGATTCTAGAACAAAGGAGAAGTGCTTGTGTTTTGGAAAGCATGCACGGCCCACATCTCTTATTGGTTGATATGTCACGAAACAAGAAACGAGGAGGGAGTTAATGTACCATGCCAAAGTGTTTTGGGATTATTTGGTTTTCGGAAGATGACTTACACACCTAGACAGAGGGAGTACAAAGAGAACAAATGAATTGCAGTTAAAAGAATGACATTTCTAACAAAAATGTGAATGTGAACTACAAATGTGTGCACATGACCAGCACATACGTTGTCAATGCAAAATTTAATGCAAGAAATAACTTATGAGTAACATGCACGAATTGATGATGTGGTGCTTGCATGAATAGAGTAGAAAAACAATGTGATTTATGACTTGCATGCATGACGTGTTCTTGTGCCATAGTAGCATGTCTAGGAAAAAAGCTACTAGTGGGTTGTACTAGCTATTTAGGAATAGAAGATGTATACATGGAAGTTGTAGGGAAAGAAATGACATGTAGCTCAGTTCCTATGAGTAGGGATCGGAAAAGAGATGTCATTTGGTTCACATCATAGGAACTTTTCTATTGAATCTAGATTTGACATGTATCTCAATTCCTATGAGGAGGGATTAGAAAAGAGATGTCATTTGGTTCACATCATAGGAACTTTTCTATTGAATATACGCTAATCTTTATTCTCCTTTGAAATTATGGGAGTATAGGAATCCATTCATATGAACCAAGTGGCTCTAAAGCTATAAAAATGATATCATGTTTATTTCCTTTGAAATGTGGAGTATATGAATCTATTCCTATGAACCAATTGGCTCTAAAGGAAAAAATCCTATAAAAACCATATCATATAGAGTTCCTATGATATTCCTCCACCCGAAGGGATGGTTGAAATTGCTGCAGGTGATACGACAGTCTTTCTTTGTAGACTCCTCCCCCATCTTTATACTTACCTCTCGAAGATGAATGAAATGGTATATACTGGATATTCTATATGTGCATTTTGGTACACGAAAACTCGGTAAAAGTTTGCGAGGTTCGGATTTTCAATAAAGCTATATGCACTGCATTTTGGAATGGAGGGAGGAGCATACGGTAGTTGCTAACACTCGCGTGGAAGATTTGTGTGTATGAGGAGTGGCTGTTCTGTTAAATGACATGCAAAACTAACACAGTCGGATGCCGATCTAACGGTTCTTATGGTGTTCGTCGGGAAACGGCTTGTGGCGAACGTTTGTCGGATAATGATTTACGGACACATGCATTGCATTGATATGTGCCCCCTCTCTCTCATGCACACACGCACCCTCACAAGTCACAACTCTCCCGAGTCCTCTCGCACCCACTGTCTGTCTGTAGGTAGACGTCACACACATATGTTCTCTTCACACCCTACCCTCAGAACTTTTAAAAAACAAAAGACGTCGCACACCTTTTATTTTAGCTCACACGTCACACACTTATACTATTACTCTTGTGGCGAACATTCTTTGGGCATAGTATAGTGTACTCTCACGAAGAGAAGCGGTGCACGCACACACTATTTCTCTCACACCCACTCGCGGGTACACGTAGGAGCGCATTTTTTTGAAGCTGGTACAGCAAAATCACTCCACTATATATATAAGCAGGAGCCTTAGCGCTTGCTTTACTAGGGTTCCTCTCTTTCACTCTCTCATGCTCTCCAGATCTAAGCAAGACATAGGTGGCCACACACTCTCTCTCTCTCTGCTCACGGCTGGTCACAAATCCGGCCGGACCACCTCGACCGGGGCAAGGGTGTAGGTGCATCATTCACACTGTCGTCGGCGGCGAGGGACGAGACCCCAATGGCTGCCCGCGCGTCCTGATCAGCGGCCGTGTTGTTCTCTCCGAGAGAGTGCCAGCTCGGGAAGGCCTTCGACCCCTTCTTCCTCCCTGCGGTATTGTGGCCAAGATGCGGCCTCCCGACACCGTCTTTGCCACATGCCGATGACCCTTAGGTATATATTCCTTTGAAACCTGCCTTGCCCTACTGCCCCAGCTCCCCACGTGGTTGCATGTGGATCTTTTTCTACTTCTGTCGACTGTTTCAAAGCGACCTAGACTTTTACTATTATTAGAGGTAAAGCTAGTACATACAGTCAAATCTAAGAGTTGGTTCAAACAGGGAAGAAAGTGGGAAAGCTGTAGCATGAATCTAGGACTTGGTTCTAAGAGGAAACGGGGGAAAGTAGTAGATACTGGCTACCCAACTAGTCTCTTGGTTGAAAAGGCAAATAAAGCATGGTGGGTGGCGAAGGCTGGGGGAAGTGAACCTGTCTCTTGGTTGAAAAAGGAAAGAAAGTGAGGGGTGTTGGGGGACAACGCAAATGAGAATGAGCAGGTCTAGATTTCCTGTGCTCACATAGGAAAATGTCGCCAGGGAGATAAAAATGGGACAAATGCAGACATGCTGCCTGAGTGTTTGCCGCTCTCGGCAACCACATCTGCCTCACCACTTTATGCCCCTGCTGTCCCTACGCCCATATCGCTACCGTTAATGTAAAATCACATGAAGCATTAAGCAATGCCACCTAATGTCACTATCAGTAATGGTCTAGTGTCGTCGATAAATTGAAGCAATGCCACCACCATTTTATGAAGTGCTTCCATCTTGCTTTATTTCCCATGAATTGTGTTTTTGCAGTTACACTTAAATCTCACACCACTAACATTGCTTCATCCCAGTGGAACTGCACAAATTTGATTGCACATTTACTGACCATGTGCTACTCTCATGACAGTAATACTAATGCTATTTTTCTACATGTTAATCTAGTGGCAGTGTTGATGTGATGTGATGCTACTTACTTAAGGGCACTTGCATACTTTCAATCTAGTGCCAATTATAACATAATAGATGCTGCTGTTAATCATACGCCACTCAAAATATCTATCACTGTTTAAATAACCGTATTTCATATTTGCGCAAATAGGGATGTCTGTCTCCATATCGTTTCTATCTGCGCAATCAAAAGTACACTCCTCAGTTTTAGTACAACTGCGCAAAATGAGATGGCTATTCCTAGCTACCGTCCTCTAACCACCAATCTTCCAGGTATTACTACATTAGTAGTAACGAGGTAGAATGACAAACGTAATCTAAAAGAAGCTGATTCGTACGTTTTACTTCCTGATTGTAGTGCAGGGACGAGCGAAAACAACTCCATCCTAGTCCGAAATGCACTTTCTACGAGGTGATCCATGGACCGAGGACTAGCTGGCACGGCTGCACGAAGGTTTTTGGGACAGGTGCGCCAACAAGAGGCATTGTGGTCTGCTTATTTCTGCAAATAGCGGTGCTTAAATTTAGTGGAATGCACAAGAATTTCAGCTGGTCAGTACACTACATGGTTCAGTTCAGCATTCTAGCTGAGAACACAATTATAATTGGTTATTCTGGAATGAGAGAACCTAACCCTGGATGGTGGCAACAAGAAAAAACCAGAGTGAACTCCAGGAAATTTAAGCCTGCCGGGAGGCCCTTTGCTCAGAGAAGCCTTGCTTGTTTTTTCCTGATTTGTAAACATTATCATAACTTTGTCTATGGTTGTGAACTAGTATATGTTTGTTATGTTCTATGAATCATTGAGATGTATAAAATTGCTTAACTTATGCTTTTCAAGTTTTTTATGAAGCCGAGTTTAATGTGAGTGTTCCACATGAACGCTGGACTAGCGTGTGAACGTTTGGAATTTACATTGTGGCCTCAGTTAACTACATGAACCACTGTAATAAGATACGTAGTTGCTCATATGTCAGACAGCATATTATTGATTGTTAGCTGGTCGATAGCCTAGTGTCGAAGCGAGCTGAGCCAATGTGCCGTGTTTTGCACAACTGCTTACAAGTGGGGTAGCACCAACAGTGTTTACAAGTACTTATGTATCATCGGCGCATAGTTGTCGAACGAGTACTCTATTTCATCAAACACACACTGCTCGTATGATAAACCGTGACAACTTATGTCTTACCATGCCATATTCATGAAAAAACTAGTGAGGACGCATCTGTTTCGGCAACAATTACGATGGTTCTCACATGATTCACAGGCACACAAAAAGTAGTAGCAGTTCCCATAGACGGATTCAAACAGAGTACTGATAACCCACAAGTGTAGGAGATCGCAACAGCTTTCGAGGGTAAAGTATTCAACCCAAATTTATTGATTCGACACAAGGGGAGCCAAAGAATATTCTTGAGTATTAGCAGTTGAGTTGTCAATTCAACCACACCTGGATAACTTAGTATCTGCAGCAAAGTATTTAGTAGCAAAGTAGTATGATAATAAAGGTAACAGTGGCAAAAGTAATATTTTTGGGTTTTGTAATGATTGTAACAACAGCAACGGAAAAGTAAATAAGCGAAACACAAGATGTGAAAAGCTCGTAGGCAATGGATCAGTGATGGATAATTATGTTGGATGCGATTCCTCATGTAATAGCTATAACATAGGGTGACACAGAACTAGCTCCAATTCAGCAATGTAATGTAGGGATGTATTCCGTAAATAGTCCTACGTGCTTATGGAAAAGAACTTGCATGACATCTTTTGTCCTACCCTCTCGTGGCAGCGGGGTCCTAACGAAAACTAAGGGATATTAAGGCCTCCTTTTAATAGAGAACCAGAACAAAGCATTAACACATAGTGAATACATGAACTCCTCAAACTATGGCCATCACCGAGAAGTATCCCGAATATTGTCACTTCGGGGTTGTCGGATCATAACACATAATAGGTGACTATAGACTTGCAACATATGATCAAGAACACACATATATTGATGAAAACATAACAGGTTCAGATATGAAATCATGGCACTCGGGCCCTAGTGACAAGCATTAAGCATAGCAAAGTCATAGCAACATCAATCTCAGAACATAGTGGATACTAGGGATCAAACCCTAACAAAACTAACTTGATTACATGGTAAATCTCATCCAACCCATCACCGTCCAGCAAGCCTACGATGGAATTACTCACGCACAGTGGTGAGCATCATGAAATTGGTGATGGAGGATGGTTGATGATGACGACGGCGACGAATCACCCTCTCCGGAGCCCCGAACGGACTCCAGATCAGCCCTCCCGAGAGAGATTAGGGCTTGGTGGCGGCTCTGTATCGTAAAACGCGATGAAACTTTCTCTCTAATTTTTTTCTCCGCGAGATAGAATATATGGAGTTGGAGTTGAGGTCGGCGGAGCCTCAGGGGGCCCACGAGACAGGGGGCGCGCCCAGGGGGTGGGTGCGCCCCACCCTCGTGGAAAGGGTGTGGGCCCCTGGTCTTGATTCTTTCGCCAGTATTTTTTATATTTTCCAAAACGTGCCTCCGTGGATTTTCAGGACATTCCGAGACTTTTGTTTTCTACACATAAAACAACATCATGGCAGTTCTGCTGAAAACAACGTTAGTCTGGGTTAGTTTCATTCAAATCATGCAAGTTAGAGTCCAAAACAAGGGCAAAAGTGTTTGGAAAAGTAGATACGTTGGAGACGTATCAACTCCCCCAAGCTTAAACCTTTGCTTGTCCTCAAGCAATTCAGTTGATAAACTGAAAGTGATAAAGAAAAACTTTTACAAACTCTGTTTGCTCTTCTTGTTGTAAACATGCAAAGCCAGCATTCAGGTTTCAGCAAATATTATGAACTAACCATACTCACAATAACACTTAGGTCTCACAATTACTCATATCAATAGCATAATCAGCTAGCGAGCCATAATAATAAAACTCGGATGACAACACTTTCTCAAAACAATCTTAACATGATATAACAAAATGGTATCTCACTAGCCCTTTCTGAGACCCCAAAACATAAATGCAGAGCACCTTTAAAGATCAAGGACAGACTAAACATTGTAATTCATGGTAAAAGAGATCCAGTCAAGTCATACCCAATATAAACCAATAATAATGAATGCAAATGATAGTGTGTTCTCCAGCGGGTGCTTTTTAATAAGAAGGGTGACGACTCAACATAAAAGTAAATAGATAAGCCCTTCGCAGAGGGAAGCAGGGATTTGTAGAGGTGCCAGAGCTCGATTTTAAAATAGAGAGGAATAACATTTTGAGCGGCATACTTTCGCTGTCAATGCAACAACTATGAGATGGCTGTATCTTCCATACTACATGCATTATAGGCAGTTCCCAAACAGAATGATAAAGGTTTATACTCCCCCAACCACCAACAAGCATCAATCCATGGCTTGCTCGAAACAACGAGTGCCTCCAACTAACAACAGCCCTGGGGGAGTTTTGTTTAATTATTTTGATTTGCTTTGATCTTTTTGGATCATGGGACTGGGCATCCTGGTTACCGGCCCTTTCTCGTGAATGAGGAGCGGAGTCCACTCTTCTTGAGAATAACCCACCTAGCATGGAAGATATAGGCAGCCCTAGTTGAAACATGAGCTGCTCGAGCATACAAAACCGAATTTCATTTGAAAGTTTAGAGTTTGGCACATACAAATTTACTTGGAACGGCAGGTAAATACCGCATATAGGAAGGTATGGTGGACTCATATGGAATAACTTTGGGGTTTAAGCAGTTTGGATGCACAAGCAGTATTCCCGCTTAGTACAGGTGAAGGCTAGCAGAAGACTGGGAAGCGACCAACTGAGAGAGCAACAACAGTCATAAACATGCATTAAAATTAATTCACACCGAGTACAAGCATGAGTAGGATATAATCTACCATGAACATAAATATCATGAAGGCTATGTTGATTTGTTTCAACTACATGCGTGAACATGTGCCAAGTCGAGTCACTGAATTCATTCAAAGGAGGATACCATGCCATCATACCACATCATAATCATTCTAATAGCATGTTGGCACGGAAGGTAAACCATTATAACTCATAGCTAATCAAGCATGGCACAAGCAATTATAATCTCTAAATGTCATTGCAAATATGTTTACTTCATAATATGCTGAATCGGGAACGATGAACTCATCATATTTACAAAAACAAGAGAGGTCGAGTTCATACCAGCTTCTCTCATCTCAATCAGTCCATCATATATCGTCATTATTGCCTTTCACTTGCACGACCGAATGATGTGTATAATAATAATAGTGCACGTGCATTGGACTAAGCTGGAATCTGCAAGCATTCAACTCAAGAGAGAAGACAAAGTAATATGGGCTCTAAGTTAAATAAACAATCATGCATATGAGAGCCACTAACATTTTCAATATGGTCTTCTCGAACCCCCAAAGGAAAGAAAAGAAAATAAAACTATTTACACGGGAAAGCTCCCAACAAGTAAAAGAAGAATGAGAAATCTTTTTGGGTTTTCATTTTAATTACTACTACAAGCATGGAAATTAAACTAACTAATTTTTTGGTTTTTCTTAAGGTTTATCAAACGCACAAGAAGAAAGCGAGAAAAAGGAAATGAAACTAGCATGGATAATACAATGAAAGAGTATGAGCACCGACGACTAGTGTGTGAACATGAATGTACAGTCGGTGAGAAATATGTGCTCCCCCAAGCTTCGGCTTTTGGCCTAAGTTGGTCTAGTACCAAGGACCGCCTGGCTGATATCCGTAGTTGTAGCTGGGGTCATACTGAGATGCAGCAGCAACCACCTCCTGAGCTGCGGCATGTTGGCGAGCTGCCTCCGCTCTCCCCTCGTGTTCAGCTGCTTCTGCCCTGGTAACAACATATCTTCCTTTTGCCTGATAATCAAAAAGGAGAGGAGCAGGAAGAGTAACATGGACGATGTTGCGTCTGTCATAGATTAGTCGATATTGGAGGAATTGTTCATTCCTCCTAAGAAAGTGATGGTTGACCATCGCGTCATAATCTAAATAAGCAGGGGGTAACATCATATCCCCCTCTCGTGGGGCTATACCAAGATAATTAGCCACACGGGTTGCATAAATTCCCCCAAATAAATCTCCAGCTCTACCATTATTCTGCAACCTACGTGCAACTATTGCCCCCAAGTTATAACCTTTATAACCTAACACAGCACTCTTGAGGACACAAAGATCAGGGACACACATATGACATGCTTCGTCTTTATCGTTAATGCATCTACCGATGAAGAGAGCAAAATAATGTATAGCAGGAAAATGAATGCTCCCTATGGTGGCTTGTGCAATATCCCTGGATTCTCCCACAGTAATACTAGAAAGGAAATATCTAAATTCATATTTGTGAGGATCATTAATATTACCCGACTGCGGAAGTTTGCAAGCAGTTGTAAAATCCTCTAAGTCCATGACACTAGGAGAATTACGTGTACAGTTATATTTAAACCTCCGCACAAAGGAATCAGTCAATTGGTAGTACTGAGGACACTTATCTTGTAAGAAGTCCTCCAGCTCAGCATTACGCACATACGTGTCAAATTCCTCCTTAAAGCCTGCTTCGACCATAAAATCATCGGATGGCCACTCACAAGCTCGAACATCTGCGTCCCCCGGTAATTCAACATCTTGCTCACGTATAGCAATCCTGGGCCCTTTCTTCACCAAGGAACCGCCTTGGTACATTCTCCTAGACATATTTCTTTTTCTGAAAAATTTCTGAAATTTTAGTAACTTCAAAATAAAAGTGAATAAAACTAAACAAGATTGATAGCAACTACTCCTACAAGTGCCTAGAGCCTATATCATGCATTAGAATTGCTTGGGACCTCATAAATTTAACATGCAAGCTCAAGAACATGGTCACCTATGCAGCAAAAATTTGTAATGAATAAAGCACTAGAACAAAAACTAATTGGACCAATGGAGGAGTCACATACCAAGCAACAATCTCCCAAAGCAGTTTTGTGAATGGAGCTTTGAGCAAGGAGATCGAAAATCGCAGCAAAATGAGCTAGAACTCGTGCTTGAGCTGGATGGGGATTTTTTTGGGAAGAAGATGGAGTGTGTGGGTGCTGGCATAAGTGGAGGGGGGCCACCAGGGGCCCACGAGACAGGGGGGCGCGCCCAGGGTAGGTGGGCGTGCCCTCCACTCTCATGGCCTGGTGCTTGCCCCTCCTGCAGTGATTTCAGTGCCTAAAATCCTCAAATATTCCATAAAAAATCATCCTAAATTTGCAGAGCATTTGGAGCACTTTTATTTTTGGGATATTTTTTTATTGCACGGATAATACTATTTTTGCTTTATTAAATCTAAATAACAGAAAGTAAAAAGAGGGTACAGAAGGTTGTGCCTTCTAGTTTCATCCATCTCGTGGTCATCAAAATGAATCCACTAACAAGGTTGATCAAGTCTTGTTAACAACTCATTCCGAATAACACGGAACCAGAGAAATTTCGAATAACACTAAGTTACCTCAACAGGGATATGAAAATCCCCAACAATAAGAATATCATATTATTTCTTGATAGTAGGGAGAGGAAATTCAAAACCTCCAATAATGATAGTTGGAACTGTTCCAATAGAATTGATGCTATGAACTTGAGATTGTTTCCTCGGAAAGTGTACCGTATGCTCATTACCATTAACATGAAAAGTGACATTGCCTTTGTTGCAATCAATAAAAGCCCTTGCAGTATTCAAAAAGGGTCTACCAAGGATAATCAACATACTATCGTCCTCGGGAATATCAAGAATAACAAAGTCTGTTAAGATAGTGACATTTGCAACCACAACAGGCACATCCTCACAAATACCGACAGGTATAGCAGTTGATTTATTGGCCATTTGCAAAGATATTTCAGTAGGTGTCAACTTATTCAATTCAAGTCTATGATATAAAGAGAGAGGCATAACACTAACACCGGCTCCAAGATCACATAAAGCAGTTGTAACATAATTTCTTTTCATGGAGCATGGTATAGTTGGTACCCCCGGATCACCAAGTTTCTTTGGTATTCCACCTTTAAAAGTGTAATTAGCAAGCATGGTGGAAATTTCAGCTTCCGGTATCTTTCTTTTGTTTGTAATGATATCCTTCATATATTTAGCATAAGGATTTACTTTGAGCATATCAGTTAAGCGCATACGTAAGAAGATAGGTCTAATCATTTCAGCAAAGCGCTCAAAATCCTCATCATCCTTTGTCTTGGATGGTTTAGGAGGAAAGGGCATGGGTTTCTGAACCCAAGGTTCTCTTTCTCTACCGTTCTTCCTAGCAACAAAATCTCTCTTATCATAATGTTGATTCTTTGATTGTGGGTTATCAAGATCAACAGCAGGTTCAATCTCTACATCATTATTTTTGCTAGGTTGAGCATCAACATGAACATTATTATTAACATTATCACTAGGTTCATGTTCATCACCTGATTGTGTTTCAGCATCAGAAATAGAAATATCATTGGGATTCTCAGATGTGTCTACAGTAGGTTCACTAGAAGCATGCAAAGTTCTATCGTTTTTCTTTTTCTTCTTTTTAGAAGAACTAGGTGCCTCTAAGTTGTTTCTCTGAGAATTGCTCGATTCTCTTAGGGTGGCCTTCAAGGTACAAAGGTTCCTGAGTCATTCTACCAGTTCTAGTAGCCACTCTAACAGCAAAGTCTTTTTTATTATTTAATTCATCAGGCAAATCATTTTGAGCTTTAAGTACTTGCTCAGCTTGAGTAGCAACCATAGAAGCATATTTGCTAATGAGTTTGAGTTCACCTTTAACTCTAGCCATATTATCGCTCACGCGTCCTATCTCGAAAGCATTATTCTTTAACTCTCTACCAACATAAGCATTAAAACTTTCTTATCTAGCCATAAAGTCATCAAATTCATCTAAGCATGGGCTATGAAATTTAGTAGAGGGGACTTCAACGTTATCGTATCTATAGAGAGAATTTACCTTTACTACCTGTATCGGGTTATCAAGACAATGTGGTTCTTCAACAGGCGGTATATTAAGACCATGTATTTCTTCAATAGGAGGTAAATTCTTAACATCTTCAGCTTTAATACCTTTTTCTTTCATTGATTTCTTTGCCTCTTGCATATCTTCAGGACTGGGAAATAAAACACCTCTCTTCTTCGGAGTGGGTTTAGGAACAGGCTCAGGAGTTGACTCAATTGGTTCAGGAATTGCCTCAAGAATTGGCTCAGGGAGAGTCCAATTATTTTCATTAGTCAACATATTATTCAATAGTAATTCAGCTTCGTCAACTGTTCTTTCCCTGAAAACACAACCAGCACAACTATCCAAGTAGTCCTTGGAAGCATCGGTTAGTCCATTATAAAAGATATCAAGTATTTCATTTTTCTTAAGAGGATGATCAGGCAAAGCATTAAGTAATCGGAGAAGCCTCCCCCAAGCTTGTGGGAGACTCTCTTCTTTGTTTTGCACAAAATTATATATTTCCCGCAAGGCAGCTTGTTTCTTATGAGCAGGGAAATATTTAGCAGAGAAGTAATAAATCATATCCTGGGGACTACGCACACAACCAGGAGCAAGAGAATTATACCAAGTCTTAGCATCACCCTTTAACGAGAACGGAAATATCTTAAGGATATAATAATAGCGAGATTTATCATCATGAGTAAACAGGGTGGCTATATCATTCAACTTGGTAAGATGTGCCACAACAGTTTCAGATTCAAGGCCATAAAAAGGATCAGATTCAACTAAAGTAATAATTTCAGGATCAACAGAGAATTCATAATCCTTAACAGTAACACAGATAAGTGAAGTAGCAAAAGCAGGGTCAGGTTTCATTCTAGCATTAAGAGACTGCTGCTTCCATTTAGCTAATAATTTCTTAAGATCATATCTATCTCTACAAGCAAATATAGCTCTAGCAGCTTCCTCTTCCATAACATAACATAACCCTCAGGAACAACAGGCAATTCATAATCATTAGGAGAACCTTCATCATCACTATCATCAATAATAGCATCTTCAATAATTTCGTTCTCTCTAGCCCTAGCAAGTTGTTCATCAAGAAATTCACCTAATGGTAAAGTGGTATCACGCACAGAAGTAGTTTCATCATAAGTATCATGCATAGCAGAAGTGGCATCATCAATAACATGTGACATATCAGAATTCATAGCAGTAGCAGGTTTAGGTGTCGCAAGCTTACTCAAAATAGAAGGAGAATCTAGTGCAGAGCTAGATGGCAGTTCCTTACCTCCCCTCGTAGTTGAGGGATAAATCGAGGTTTTCGTGTCTTTCAAGTTCTACATAGTGATCTACAGATATAAATCCCAAGTGACTCAGAGAATAGAGCTATGCTCCCCAGCAACGGCGCCAGAAATTACTCTTGATAACCCACAAGTGTAGGGGACGCAACAGCTTTCGAGGGTAAAGTATTCAACCCAAATTTATTGATTCGACACAAGGGGAGCCAAAGAATATTCTTGAGTATAAGAAGTTGAGTTGTCAATTCAACCACACCTAGATAACTTAGTATCTGCAGCAAAGTATTTAGTAGCAAAGTAGTATGATAATAAAGGTAACAGTGGCAAAAGTAATATTTTTGGGTTTTGTAATGATTGTAACAATAGCAACGGAAAAGTAAATAAGCGAAACACAAGATGTGAAAAGCTCGTAGGCAATGGATCAGTGATGGATAATTATGTCGGATGCGATTCCTCATGTAATAGCTATAACATAGGGTGACACAGAACTAGCTCAAGTTCAAGAATGTAATGTAGGCATGTATTCCGTAAATAGTCATACGTGCTTATGGAAAAGAACTTGCATGACATCTTTTGTCCTACCCTCCCGTGGCAGCGGGGTCCTAACGGAAACTAAGGGATATTAAGGCCTCCTTTTAATAGAGAACCGGAACAAAGCATTAACACATAGTGAATACATGAACTCCTCAAACTATGGTCATCACCGAGAAGTATCCCGATTATTGTCACTTCGGGGTTGTCGGATCATAACACATAATAGGTGACTATAGACTTGCAAGATATGATCAAGAACACACATATATTCATGAAAACATAATAGGTTCAGATCTGAAATCATGGCACTCGGGCCCTAGTGACAAGCATTAAGCATAGCAAAGTCATAGCAACATCAATCTCAGAACATAGTGGATACTAGGGATCAAACCCTAACAAAACTAACTTGATTACATGGTAAATCTCATCCAACCCATCACCGTCCAGCAAGCCTACGATGGAATTACTCACGCACGGCGGTGAGCATCATGAAATTGGTGATGGAGGATGGTTGATGATGACGACGGCGACGAATCCCCCTCTCCAGAGCCCCGAACGGACTCCAGATCAGCCCTCCCGAGAGAGATTAGGGCTTGGCAGCGGCTCCGTATCGTAAAACGCGATGAAACTTTCTCTCTGAATTCTTTCTCCGCGAGACGGAATATATGGAGTTGGAGTTGAGGTCGGCGGAGCCTCAGGGGGCCCACGAGATAGGGGGCGTGCCCAGTGGGGGTGGGCACGCCCCCCACCCTCGTGGACAGGGTGTGGGCCCCCTGGTCTTGATTCTTTTGCCAGTATTTTTATATTTTCCAAAACGTGCCTCCGTGGATTTTTAGGACATTCTAAGAACTTTTGTTTTCAACACATAAAACAACATCATGGCAGTTCTGCTGAAAACAGCGTTAGTCCGGGTTAGTTTCATTCAAATCATGCAAGTTAGAGTCCAAAACAAGGGCAAAAGTGTTTGGAAAAGTAGATACGTTGGAGACGTATCAAGTACTAGCCCCAGAGGGCTCGATAATAGGCAAGGTTCGGATAATTAGACACAATCCAAACTACTATTAAACACTAGCTGGGGCAACTATTTCATGCCTCGATCGAATTTGGGCTGGACACACGACGGACCTTGCCATAAACATCATCGAGGACGTCCGGCAGCAGCTCAATCCTTTGAAGCTTCATGAAGATAACCTTGTGGCCTTGCCACTCATAAACTTGTTTGTGGAGGCATGCCACGTCATCTTCCTGCGTAAGCTTGACAAGATCAGTATGTCTCACAAATGAAGGAGCAGCCTTGAACTTCTTGTGCTTCAGTAAACCCTGGACAACACGCCTGACAACAGTGAGGCTGGAATACAACTCAACATCGGTATAAGCGCAAATGGCTTGCAGGATCCAATAGCCTAAGAACTCTGTTTTCCCAGTGCGTATATTCAGGTCATCCGCCTCATAGCGAGTGACATGTACAACCACCCAATCCTTGTCTGCATCAGGGCTCTAATTGAAACAGAAACAAATTCTGAATTACTTTCCAGTATAAGAGAAACAAGTTATTTAAAATACTATGTATAGCATGGCATCGAAGCTAATAGAATTTTTCATTATTCATCACCACATACTTAGATGAAAAACCACAATCGAGAACGGCAAAGAAGAAAATCACCTTGGGTAGCTCAGTGGGGGGCACACATCCTCGAAGGGGGAAACTGCTCCTGCAGTGCCACGGGGGCTGTAACCTCAAACGGGGCGTTGACCATCTCAGTAGTGGCCGTGAGCATATCTGGGGTCGGCTCGGTGGCTGGCTCCATCTTCTTGGAGCTCTCTGTCTCGTGGGGATCATCCTCCCGCATTTGCTCCAATATCGGTAGATCTTTGCCTGGTTCTCCTTGGTCCATCATGAAACTGACGAATACTAGGAGACCACTGAAAGGAAAACACAATCACAATAACAATGAAACAAAAAAGAGAGTGAGGATCGCTTACTGCTTTGCAAAAGTTCTTTTTTTTCTCTGAATGAAAATATACCAATATCACAGATACGTTTACCTTCCCTTTGTTGGGAGAGAAGAACGGTGGCAGATGTGAGTGTGGGATTTCTTGAAGATGGTGAGGGAGAAGGGGATTCAGCGAAGAGTGAAATGATGGTTGCTTCGTCCGTCAAACTTAGACTGCGGGGAGGTGGGGTTTTGTGATACGACGGCTCGTTATTGTCGTGCTATGACCGGGGTGACTCTCCGCCTGCATACTGCCTTCTAATTTGGTGGATGGAATTTGGGCCCGCGCGTGGCATGGCCCGCATGTCGGTGAACAAAAGTAAAACGGCATTCAGTAGAGGGAGACATTTCGATGACCTAGGAGGAGCCAGAAGCGGTAGTGTATCCACTGTACTAGTAGTAATTGTTTTTCTGGTAGCTGTAGAGTGTCTCCACTGTACTAGTAGTAATTGTTTCTCTGGGCCCAAGACAAAACAGCCCATCCACCCTAGTAAATAATAAAATAAATTCAAAAGCCTAGATATTTACTTAATGAGAGGCTCTACCCACACCCAGCACACCGCCCCCCAAAAAACCCTGGGTGCTCTTCTTCCTCCTCACTCCCACCCACCTCACGTCAGCTCGCTCCACTCGTACCACCAAATTCCTCACCTCACTCCTACAGAAAACCCCAGCTCCCCTTCTTCCTCACTACTACAGAAAAACCCCAGCTCCCCTTCTTCTTCACTCGCACTACAACTAGGCTCGTCATTCGTTACTATGCTCAAATCCATGAGCGCGACGCGACGCCCTCAAGGAAAATGGAGTTGACTGACCCCAGCACCAAGAAGATGAGGCTCCCGCCAGCAGCGACGCCTGTTGTAGATCCCGCACCCGGCAGCACAGGGAGAAGCGGCGACCCCGCCCCCACCGAATCCCAGGAATCCGTTGAATCTCGGGTGGACCGCATCAGCGATCTCCCGGACGCCGTCCTTGGGGAGATCATCTCGCTTCTCCCCACCAAGGATTGATGCCGCACCTAGGTCCTCTCAATTCGGTGGCGCCCTCTATGGCACGTCGTGCCCCTTAATCTCGACTGTCGTCAGCTATCTCTCTTCAATGATTTTGAAATCCCCAGAGCCATCATCTCCTCCCACCAGGGCTCTGTTCAAAGCCTCTGCATCCCGTCATGCTACATGAGCAAGCATACCATGCCCTGCACGGTGGACGCCTGGCTGAAATCCCCTGATTTCACAGAACTACAGCTGCTTGAGTTCTACTATTCACCTGGAAATCACCTACCAGATACCAAACGCCATCTACCTGTGCCCTCAGCACCGATGTCCATCTCGCGGTTTTCCTCCTCTCTCCACACTGCCACCTTTGCGTTGTGCTACCTACCAGACAATCTGGTACTAAACCTTCTACTCCCATTTCTCAAGAAACTTTCACTTGTGCGGGTTCGTATATCGGAGGCCTCATTGCACAGCATCATCCACTCCAGTTGCCCTGCCTTGGAGTGCTTGGTGCTTGTTTTCACAGTTAGAATCGGTTGTCTCCAAATAAAGTCGCCTAACCTTGTAAGAATTGGAATTTCTTTTGACGGAAGGCAGCTCATCATCCAAGATGCCCCTTCACTTCAAAGGTTGATCCTTGATTCTAGTTATTCACCGTCGCAAATAACCGTCCTCTCTGCGCCTAAACTGGAGACCTTGGGTGTATTACATGATCTTTGTGCTCATTTCAAGATGGTGTTTGGCTCCACAATTCTTCAGGTACTTTAGATTATCATCTACACTTGTAACCATAAGCTGCATTTTAAATTTCTGCGCATAAGTTATATATCATCTCGGAGTACACATTTTGTACTAATATTATGTTCTATGCTCAATGAAGAGTTTCTCCATGGATAGCCTATCAATGGTGCTGGATTCTGTCAAGATCTTATATATCCAAATGAATAGTTTTGATCTGAACAAGATTATTGGCTTGCTGCAATGCTTTCCATGTCTGGAGAAGTTGTATATAACGGTGATAATTTCGCGCACATTGGAAGCCCGCATATAGTGTACTAGAATTAACCATTCAGTTGTTGCTCTTTCCACACTCTTTTTTAGACCTTAACTATTTTCAATCTTCATGTCTATTTAGGCAATAGGACAGGGTAAGAAAGTTATAACCAATCAGTGGATTCGTAAGCACCGGGATTTTCTCACTTCTCATGGCACTCGATTGAAGACAATAATGCTAGAATGATATGTAGCCAACCATGCAAACACTAGATTTGTCACATTCTTCCTGCTGAATGCGAGGTTACTATTATCCATCAGGCTTAAGTTTATCAGCAGCATGGTTTTGACGGATGGGTATGTCGAAGAGCAAAAAAAAGGAGTTTCAGGTGGGTAAAAGAGCTTCTGAACGTGTCGGGCTTCTATTTACAACATATTGTGGTCATAATCAGGTAAATTTTACGACCCAGGATGTTCATTCTATGGACCTGACCGATCCATTTGACTGTGACTGCCGAAAATAGTGCTGGAGTTAGATGTTGTTGCCCTTTTCAACCTGGGTTTTGTCTAAACCTGATGAACAATTAACCCTCATGATTTTGTACAGTTTGTAAGCTGGAGTTAGATGTTCTTGCCCTTTTCAACTCGGCTGTGATTGTCATATTTTCTTTGAAACAAGGCAAATGTGGCTTGCCGTTCGTTTAATTTAGAGTGACATATTGTAACAAATACCAACCAAGGGAAATAACATCACTCTCGCCGGCTGCTTGAGCTCACTGTGCACTATAGAAGCCAAGTGATTAGCCCCCACTAGCACCCACAAAGTTATTTCGAACTAGCACACAAAATGGGCTGTAAATTTTCATAGGAAAGGCTGCATGACCGTGACCGATTTGGATTCTAACATTTGGGACCCATGAGGAAATAGCCTATCCAAGGTGGTGTCAACTTACTAGCTAGTCAACAAACGATTCTGCATACCAGTCATTGGATCGACATCCAACATCTGTCATGTATCTTCTATCTCTTGTCTTCTTACTCCAGCCGCCCAAACCAAACCACCCCGTCGGCTCCGCCTGCTCCTGCCTCCCATCGTTGGTTGCGCCTCCGCCGCCCTACCGTACCCTCCAACGTTGGCCAGTCCCTAGCTCTATTCCCCCACACGTCATGTTATTCTCCGGTGACGTCAGCCCCAACACGCAGCCGCACCCGAACCAGTCAACCCTCGTACTCCCCTCCGCCTGCGACTAGACCGGCGCATCTTCCATGGCTCCCATTCATTCCGTCCGAGGCCTCGCCGTCGTCCTCGGCCTTGGTTCGCTCGCCGTGCGCGATGCGCCGCCCTCTTGTGTTGTCCACGTCGTCAACAACCGAGAGGAACAAGGAGATGACTGTACGTGGAGAGGAAGACAGTAGGGACCCACCAGCGTCATGGCAGTACGCAACCAAGTGCCTTGTTATTATAAGCCCAAAAAAATGGTTCCTCCTAATGGTTGGACATCTGGGGCTCATGCCATTGTCAACATAGTCAATAAACGAGAGAATTACACAACGAGCGGCTGACACCAGGGACCTAGCTGGTCGCGCAGTTGTTATTTACTTTTTATAGGAACAAGCAGTTGTTATTTATACTAGTTTTAGCGATGGATTAGGGTAACAACGGGGCTGTGCGGGGGCTGTGGCCCGTCTAGCCAGGGTTTTATTTATGTTTACCACATCATGAGCTCAGTTGTGTTTTTTTCTTGCTGAAAATGGCTAGCCCAGTTCTTTTTTTAAGAAATACCCAAACGAGGCCTACTTTCTTTATCAGCCCTGCTGGGCTGCAAATCTTTCAAGACGAGGAGAGTTTCATTCGGTTTTCCCATAAATGGGCTGTACATTTTTAAAACACATCAAACCGGGAATTAGTTTCAATTTTTTTCTTTACAAGATTTTAAATTCCATTGATTTTTATGCATGGACAATTATTTGGATTTTATATTTATATAAATTATTTTTCAAAATAGTTTGAATGTGACTCGATATTTCGGGATTAAAAATAGTTGACCGCACCGAAATATGCAAAATTTTGTATAATTTTTAACCGTGGCCACAATATGGGTTTTAATGCTAACAAAAATAAGATGGGCTCCAAACAAAACTTAAGAATTAGCAAATGGGCTGTAATTATTAGAAATAATGGCAGATGGGTTGTATGTTGTTTTCCAAAGATTTGAGGCTGACTTGTGCGCCTACTACAGGTTGACGCGTATGCTTTCCTAAAAAAAGGTTGACGCACACGCAACACCGTGTCAACTTAGTCAACACACGAGAGCAGTGACTGTTGGATGTCCATCCAACGGCCGTCGTGCTTCTTCAATCTCGGCTCTTCCTGCTCCAGCCGCTCAAACAAGCGCCAACGGGACTGCCTGCTCCCTCCTCCCGCGGCCGGCTATGCTGCCGCGCAGGCCTCACCGCTCCATCGTACTCCCATCGCTGGCCTAGCCATCCCTCTACTCACCCACACTTGCTGTTATTCTCCGGCGACGGCAGACGAACTAGTAAACCCTCGTACTCCCCTCCGTGTGGGAAACAACTGCCAAGTCTTCCCTGGCTCCGTGTCGTCCCTTCCAAGGCCTCACCGTCGTGCACCGCCCTGGTGCTCTCGGTTCAGTAACGCGTAGCCTGCAGTGCAATCACTCGGGTTCAATAGGCGAACGCCTCGCTCGGGTTCAGTTAGAGCCCAACGCCTCGCACCCACGCACGTACGTGTACGAGAGAAACGCGCGTCGCTCGGCCCCCGACCACCCACCGTAATCAGGAACTCCTCGATATTTTCCTCGCCCTCGCTTCTACCACGGTTTTTTCCGTCATGGACGGCCCAAAGAATGTCATGCAGCTGCGTCTCCGGCCCGCCTAGGACGAAAAGCCCATTTTTTGTCATGATTTATTGTCATAGAAGTAGGAGCCCACCACATCTATGATGATACCGGGTTTTGTCACAGTTATCGTCATAGAAGTGTCATAAGCATGACAGAAAAAAATTCGTTCGGCCCAAAATGTCACGAATGTGTCTTTTTTTTGTAGTGTAGTCTCTGCGCAACACTGCCCACTCCAATCCAAGACCAAGACCAAGTGACAAGAAGCCACAAGCACCCATGGCGTGGACGCATGCGGCAGTCGGCTGTGCCAGGTCGTCCAAGACACCGACCTGTGGCCCCGCACCACGCAGCGTTTCCAGACGGTGCTGGCAACCGCCAGCATCATAGCCCTCGTCGACGCCGACTTCGCCTCTCGCATGTGCCAGATGATGGTCGACTCCATCCTCAGGTTCACCGCCGTCAAGAAGCGCGCGGATGACCTTGCCGTACTGCTCCAGCCCACGTGCCCAGGCTCCTTGTTACCTGCCACCCTCATCGGCCTCCAAGGTGACAAACTCTTTGAAGCACTCGTGGCCCTGCAGCTGCCGGAGGTCGCAACGAAGAATGTGCACCTCAAGGCCGCGCTCACCGTGCAGCGCCTCGCCATGCAAGAAACCGTCGATCTGCACATCCACGTCTACGAGGAAATTGTCTACATAGGCCACTACAAGGCCAGCAAGGATAGAAAGACATTGGCCTTCTTCCAGCAGCTGGAATCTTTGGACGCCATTGTTCAGAAGCATGTCGACCTGGCCACGAAAGCCCCTGCTACTTGGCCGTCATTCGGTGGGCCGGCGCACTGAGTCGAGGAGGTGGATGTAGTCGATGGATGCATCTTTCTTGTTGCCTCCTGTAACTAGCACTGCATCACCTTGTGGCCTTAATGTTTTATTAGTGTATGGCGTTTTTATTCCAGTCGTAAATGACATGTGTGATCCCTTGCTCTTATTTGGCGTTAATTATATGTAGTATCACAGTGTTCGACTGGTGTACTACCTAGGTCCAGGTATATTAGTCCCTTTTGTAATTTGTGCTAAATTTTTGACCAAAGATTTAACTCACAAAATGTTAGTGCATGTCAACAAAAATTATATCATTTGATTTGTATTTGAATATAGTTTTCAATGATATAATTTTGGTGACATGCATGAACCTTTTGTTAGTCAAATTTACGGTCAAAATTTGGCACAGATTATGACGAGGAGCAATAAACCAAGACGGAGGTAGACTGGTCCGTCACCATTGTGTTTTGTGTCTAATTTTGACTTTAGTGACCTAACCTACATGGAGGGAGTGCTGTATATATTGGCGCGACAACCAAACTTATAAAGTATATTCAAAACTGAGTGTTACTACAAGTCACGAGTTCAAAACGAGAAAGTGGAACAAGTACAGCATGCCTGTGCCATTCGCGTCGCACCCCCACATGGTCGCAGTGCACAATGTAGTAACTAGTCTCTTCTTGACCCGCATTTACATTGATACGGCTTGAATGCCAAGGAGGGAGAGGGTAGCGGTTCCCGAGACATTGAACGGTCAATGATGCATCCTCAATTAGCATGCAGAGGGAATTAATTGGAGAAGCATAATAGAGCCAGCATGATGTGAATGCAACAGAGTTTGGACACTCATATAAAGGCGCCCCACCACTCCAATCCATCTACTCCTAGTCTCTGCGCAACACTGCTCACTCCAATCCAAGACCAAGTGACCTGAAGCCACAAGCACCTATGGAGGCGATGGACGCGAGCGGCAGTCGGTTGTGCCAGATCATCCAAGACGCCGTCCTGTGGCCCCTCACCACGCAGCGGTTCCAGACGGTGCTGGCGACCGCCGATGTGGTAGCCCTCGCCGATGCTGGCTTCCCCTCTCGCAGGGATGACATGATGGTCCAGTCCATCCGCAAGTTCACCGCCATCAAGAAGCGCACGGACGACCTTGTTGTACTGCTCCAGCCCGCGCGCCCAGGCTCCTCATTGCCTGCCACCCTCATCAGCCTCCATGGTGACAAACTCTTTCAAGCCCTGTTGGCCCTGCCGGTGCCGGAGGTCGCGATGAAGAATGTGCCCCTCGAGGCCGCGCTCGTCGCGCAGCGCCTCGCCATGCAAGAAACCGTCGACCTGCACATCCACGTCTATGAGGAAATCGTCTACATTGGCCACTACAAGGCCAGCAAGAACAGAAAGACGTTGGCCTTCTTCTAGTGGCTAGAATCTTTGGACACCATTGTTCAGAAGCACGTCGACCTGGTCACAAAAGCCGCTGCTACTTAGTCGTCATTCGGTGGGCCGGCGCCCTGAGCGAGGAGGTGGACGTCGTTGATGGATGCATCTTTCTTCTTGGCTCCTGTAACCAGCACTGCATCGCCTCGTGGCCTTAATGTTTTATTAGTAGTATATGGCATTTTTATTCCAGTCATAACATTTTCACTGTGAGGTGGGGCCGCAGTTGACCAAACCGACCATCGGCAAATCCCCACCCCGCCAACCGCGCGTCGGCTGAGTTTAGAATTAGAAGAGAGAAACAAGGGAGAAGAGATAGATGTAGCACGGACGCTGTTGTCAGATGGGACTCGTGTTGATAGAATAGGAGTACTGAGCACCCATACCACCTTTTTTAGGGAAAAAGTAGTCGTACGTCTAGTACCACTAGTTGGGTGCGTGCGACCTATACCTGTCATCACTTTAGGTCTCCTTTTTGAACCGCAGCTACGCTTCATAGTACATATTTTTTCACGCATTTATCCTCCTATATGTATTCCTAGGCTATTTCCACGTGCTCCCCTTCACCGACATGTGGGACATAGAGCATCTGGGTCGTAGTGCATGCACGACTCGGAGCATATGGAACCATGCTAGGGTACTTTACATTTCAGACCTCACGAATTACATGCAAACCCCCCGCAGAAGAATAAATAAATACATGAATTACTACATGAAACCAGATTATTTTCGTAGAAACCGGAGCACGTTCATTAAATTTTGGACATAACACATTTATAAAAAACGACCGGACCTAAACCAGTCTAAGGGCCTCTTTGATTCGCAAGATACTGAAAACACAGGAATGGGGAAAGTATGATGGTGATGAACTGAGACAAGGAGAACTCTAACTCAGTTAGAGATTAGAGTTAGATTCTAACCCTGAACTAACCCTGAACTAACTCTAACCAAAGAGGTGTTTGGATGGCAGGGTTGGATTGACAATAAATGCTCTTTCTCAATCATTTGACTACTTTGGACCCTATTTCCTGCCGGATTTGGTGTGGCCGGCTCTTGTGTGGCCTCCTCCCGCTCACAATTGACATAAACGAACCATCTTTACAAATCAAGCATGCAAAACATGATAAATTTTATTTTGTCCATACACTACAAAAAAAGACACATCCGTGACATTTTGGGCCGAACGAAAATATTTTCTGTCATACATATGACACTTCTATGACGATTATTGTGACAAAACCTGGTATCATCATAGATGTGGTGGGCTCCTACTTCTATGACAAAAATCATGACAGAAAATGGGCTTTTCGTCCTGGGCGGGCCGGAGACGCAGCTGCATGACATTCTTTTGGCCGTCCATGACAGAAAAAACCATGGTAGAAGCGAGGGGGAGGAAAATTTCGGGGAGTTGCCGGTTACGGTGGGAGGTCGGGGGCCGAGCGATGCGCGTTTCTCTTGTACACGTACGCGCGTGTGTGTGCGAGGCGTTGGCTCTAACTGAACCCGAGCGAGGCGTTGGGCTTTAACTGAACCCGAGCGATTGCACTGCAGGCTACGCGTTACTGAACCCGAGCGATCGATCGATGGCTGTTAACTGAACCCGATTGAGCGATTCCTTCGCTACTGCTGCTAACTGAAGCCAATCGTGGATGAACAGTGAGCGTTGCGGGGGGTTTGGATGAACAGTGAGTGGTGGCGTTGCCTCTGGATGAACAGGACCCCGTGGTGTGGAGGGCTGGATGAACAGTAGATGGTGGAGGGGTGCCCGTGGAGGGGTGGTTGAACAGGACCCCGTGGTGTGGAGGGCTGGATGAACAGTAGACGGTGGAGGGGTGGTTGAATAGTAGCCGGTGGAGTAGCGCGCAGTGGAGGCTGGATGAACAGGAGCCCGTGGAGGCTGGAGGAGGTCGACGGTAGCCCGTGGAGGCTGGAGGAGGTCGACGGTGGAGATGAACAGTATCCCGTGGAGTCCCGTTTTGCGGTACGCCACACCCCTCCCGATAAACACGACCCCCGTTTCGACTGTAGCGCTCCAACACAAGTCTGTTTCGTCCATTTTGCGGTACGCCACACCCCTCCCGATCAACAGGACCCCCATTTCGACCGTAGCGCTCCAACACAAGTCTGTTTTGTCCGTTTTGCGGTACGCCACACCCCTCCCGATCAACAGGACCCCCGTTTCGACTGTAGGAGGTCCGTTTCCTCCATTTTGCGGTACGCCACACCCCTCCCGATCAACAGGCCCCGTTCCGAATGTAGGAGGTCCGTTTCCTCCGTTGTGCGGTACGCCAGGCCTCGTTTCCATCGCCTGTTCCGTCCAAGCCCTCCCGATGAACACGACGACGCATTCCGTTCCGACCCAGCCGGTTGGCTCCCACGCGTTCTGTTGCCTCCCGATGAACACGACGCATTCCGTTGCCTCCCCATGAACACGATGCATTCCGTTGCCTCCCCATGAACACGACGACGATGTTGTTTCTCCTTTCCGACCCAGCCATGTACACGAGCCCTGGCCGTACGTATGCGCGAGTAGGCGTTCGAGACCCCGCCCGTATGTATACATATGTGGACGTATTTTCTTTCTTGCACCCTGGCCGTTGTACGTACGTGTACATGCTACGTGCGCGCCTCTACTACGACACGTGTGCGCCTCTACTACGACACGTGCACGCCTCTACATCACCAGTATGTACGTACACGTTCACGGCCAGGATGACAACGCTACGTACGCTTCGACCAGGTGGGTCCCGACTGTCAGGCACTTCCTTGCCTGCGAAGATGTAGCTGGTGGGTCCCAGCAGTCAGGGGGCGAATCGTTTTGTTTTTTTCCTAGACGCACTTCCTTGCGTGCGAAGGTGTAGCTGCTGGGTCCCAGCAGTCAGGGGGGCGAATCAATTTTTTTGCCCGGACGCACTTCCTTGCGTGCGAAGGTGTAGCTGGTGGGTCCCAGCAGTCGGGGGGCGAATCGTTTTTTTTCCGGACGCACTTCCTTGCGTGCGAATATGTAGCTGGTGGGTCCCAGCAGTCAGGGGGTGAATCGTTTTTTTCGGACGCTCATCCTTGCGTGCGAAGATGTAGCTCGTGGGTCCCAGCAGTCTGGGGGCGAATCATTTTTTTGCAAAATACGGTGGCCTGTCTGGTGGGTCCCCGCTGTCAGGTGGAGGAATAATTATTTTGCGCGTAATAAGGAGGCACTTCCTTGCGGCTGTCGTGGACCCAGCTGTCAGCCTCTCCACGTACAGTCCATGTCCGATGGAAGTCGTTCCTTGACCACGTTGACCACGCCGCGCCGAGAGCACCACGGCGGTGGACGACGGCGAGGCCTAGGAAGGGGACGACGCAGAGCCGGGGAAGACGCGACAGTGGATGCACACGCGGAGAGGAGTACGAGGGTTCACTGGTTCGGCTGCGCTACAGTTGCCGCAGAAGACTGGGGATGTGGGTGAGTGGAGGGATGGTCTGGCCTGCGGTGGGAGTAGTAGGGGCGGTGAGGCCTCCGCGGCAGCACAGCCGGCAACGGGAGGCAGGAGCAGGCGGCACGACCGGCACTGCTTTGGGCGGCTGGAGCAAGAAGACCAGAGGTTGAAGAAGCACGACGGCCGTTGGATGGACATCGTACGGTCACTGCAGCTAGAATCGTTTATATTGACTAAGTTGACAAAGCCCTTGGTACGTCAACTTAGTAGGCCCACAGGTCAGCTTCCGAAATTGTGCGCCCTAGATGTCAGGGGGAGGAATCATTTTTTGGGCGGGTGAAGCTAGAATATCCGAGATTGAAGAAGAAGCACGGCATCCGTTGGATGGACATCCAAGGGCCACTGCTGCTAGAACCGTGTGTTGACTATAAGTTGACAAAGCCTTGCATACGCGTCAACTCTATTTTTTTTAGGGGACGCGTCAACTTAGTAAGGCCATAAGTGTGTGGCAGAGAACTTATAGCCCATTTGAGATTTGGAAGAATGTGTAGCCCATTTCTGAATTCTAATGGAATTTACTACAGCCCATTTACAGTTTGTTAAAAGTACAGCCCATTTCAACCAACCGTTCAAAACAGAATTCAATAAAATTTCCCACATTTTGATGGGATCCGAATATTTTTATCCTGAAATTTCTAGTCAGATTAAATACAATTTCAATATAAATTTGTATTACGTAAAAATCCGACGAAACATTGCGCTCGCAACAATTAATGAAATTAAAATTTTCAATATCCAAAAATAATATTTTATAAAGTAATCACTGTTTGGTGCATTTTTTATAGTTACTACCCAGTTTTTATAATTACATCCCATTTATTATTTCTTAAAGCCCATTTTCTTGTTAAGCCTAATGCATCCCTCCTAGGAAAGATTTGAAGCCCAGCGGGGCGGAGAATGACAACTTGACCTTGCCATTTTCAGCTTGAAAAAAATTAATATCTAGGCTGGATATCTGGCCTGGGCTAGATGGGCCACAGCCCACCCAGTTAATACCTGCAGCAATGTTTTCGTTGTTGTTCAGAGGAGAAAAATTAATATCTGGGCTAAACATCAAAAAACTCTGCAGTGCTCACACCTCAAAAACACAAATACTGCTCGAGCTGCTTGGTCCCAGCTGTCGGCCGCTTCTTGTGCAATTCTCTCGATTATTGACTACTCCCTCCTTTCCGGTTTATAATGCTCAATTCAAAAATATCACCAATCATGGTAGATAGCGAGTGGTGGAATACTTTTTGTAGTTTTGCAAAAGCACCTAATTAATGCTCTTGTTATCCTCAAAAAATTATGTTTATCAATGCATTAATTGCAATGCCATGCATAAAGTACATGCATTGGTCAATTTTCTCTTAATACTTGCATGCAATGATTTAATGCACCTTGGAATCTGAACATGTGATGGAAAACAACCAAATTGAGCCTTATAAAATGGAAAAACTAAAATTTTGAGATAAGCCCTATAAACCGGAAAGGAGGGAGTACATAGGTTGACAAGGGTGTGGGACCGTGATGTCAGGAAACTAGGAGGAAGCAAAATAAATTATAGTTATATATATATATAATAAGGAGGCACTTGCGTACGTTAGGCTATGGACCTGGTGGGTCCCCATTGTCATCCTCTCCAAGTAAAGTCATATCCTTGCCCGCGCGCGCTTTCCGCCCGAAACAGTCACCGCCGCCCGCCCCGCTTCCCGATGCAGGCGATTGCTCCGCCTTCAAACGACACAAGTGTCGTCCGTCCGTCCATCTGCCGCACACATTAATGATACGTGGTTGTCGAGGCGACTACTCCGGCGCCACACGTCCGTCCCTCCGCCCGCCCACCATTGCTATATAAACTGTTGCGCCGGCCATAGCCACAGTCATCCGCATCCATTCCCTTTCTCCTGTCCACACCACTACTGCCCACCATGGCTTCCTCGCGCTCCAGCGCTCTTCGGGACGGGAGGACGACGGAACACAAGGAGATGGCAGCCATTGCTGCTGACCGGCTGGCCGGCAGGCAGCCGGAGGACGACGGAACACAAGGAGATGGCAGCCATTGCTGCCGACCGGCTAGCCGGCAGGCAGCCGGAGGACGACGACGTCCCAATGGAGAACATGGTAGTCGACGATCCGGCGCCAACCCCCTCCTCCGCGCCATCCTCGCCGGTGCATTGCACCATGACCATCGGCGAGGCCCGTGCCCAATATATGGACAGGGTGAGGCAGATGCGTGAGGAGCAGTTCCGGGAGGCGCAGGCCGACGCCGCCTACAACCACCATCTCCTCCAGGAGCACCTGCAGGCGGAGGAGCAGATCGCCGCGGAGCAGGAGGCGCTGCTCGACTCGTATCGCTCCACCTGCAAGGGCCGCCTCGAGCGCTGGCGGTACCGCATGCGGGTGGCGGAGGCTGCGGCCGCCTACAAAGAGGCTAGCAAAGAGGGCGATGAAGCGGGCGAGGCGCTGTTTCGCGAGACCGAGGACGAGGCAGAGGACAATGGCGGCTCCGACGAGTCCCCGCTCCGCTGGCGTCGACAAGGCCCTGCTCCGCCGAGGCCCCGCGGCGCCAACAACGAGGCAGAGGACACCGCCGGCTCCGCCGAGGCCCCGCGGCGCCAACAACGAGGCAGACGACACCGCCGGCTTCGCCGAGGCCCCGCCCCGCCAACAACGAGGCAGAGGACATCGCCGGCTCAGCCGAGGCCCCACCCTGCCGGCAACGTGGGGGAGGATTTCCACCGCTCCGCTGAGGCGCCGCCCGCCGGCAACGAGACAGAGGACATCGCCGGCTCCGCCGAGGCCCCGCCCCGCTGCCAACGAGGCCTCGCCACACAGAAAACGAGGAAGAGTAGAACACGGTAGGTCGCCGCCGCTCGGGTCCAAGTAAGGCCACCGCTGCTACCCTCCGGTTGAAGCCAAGCTAGGCGGGTTGACCATTGACGGCCGGTTAGCTTCTTGGCGGTGACGTGGAGTCGGAGAGCTGCGCTGGAGAAGAACGCTGCTTCTACTTAACTGCTGGTGCAGTTGGCTGACTGACATGTGGGCCCAATAGGCCACATGTCAGTTACGCAACTGCACCTGCAGTTAAGTCACTGAAGCTTTTGTTCGGCTCGGCGGGACACAGGTGGGTAGCTTCGGTTAATTAATTATACCTCCAGCGCACCCCTTTTTAGTTGAAGAATGTATGAAATGTAATGAAATCTGGCATGTTTATATGAAATCCGACCGTGTATGAATGAATTTATTTTGATTAGTTCGAATTCCTGTATCACTAGCATTGGATGAACATGCAAAACAATACGTACTAGCATTATTCCCAGGGTGATCACCTCGTTTGCAGCAGTTTCACATGTACTCCCTCCGGTCCTTTCTAGTCTGCATACAAGTTTTGTCTGCAGTCAAAGTATCTCTACTTTGACCAATCTTATACAAAAAAGTATGCACTTTCACAATGTGCGAAGTAAAAAGGAACAGAAGGAGTACAAAGAGTTTGAGCAGCTTTTTAGCGTTTTCGTACATTGCAATCAAACACACAGGCCTGGCAATTCATAGAGAACATTCAAAACAATCGATGATTATGCATCTCAGCGACTCACATGTCAGAGGCAATATTTACTTCACAACTAAAGAATAAAGAAAAAATTGATCGACGCTGCTGACAGCAAAGGGCGTCCCATTCGAAAATATCAAACGCATGTCTTGCTAAAATCAATGAGCAAAATTTGACAAGGTTGTCCCATTCCAAAATATCAAATGCCTACGATTGTGGAATGGGCAGGGTTTGCCATCAGTTCGAACATTGACATGGCACCTCGTGCTAAATAAACCAGCTGTTCTTTTTGTGCAGTTCCACCAAAATCAACCAAATTCGCGCGTAGCTTGTATGATTTCGCCCTTATATGTTGCAACGCCTTGAACTTATCGGCACCTCCTTTCTTGTGGTGGAAATGAATGATTCGATGTATTCATGAACATTTCGTGTAGTTCCCATTGAAATCAAGCTAAGCACCCCTGTGTGCACAAATACAAAAAAGTGATTAGTATAAAGCAAACTGTACTATGAATTGACAGTTTCAACAGGCACATACATGGTCCATGTAGAGCACACTTTTAGAAAAATGGAACTCACCAGAAAGAATCCTAGAACAACATTGTACTCGCGCATCACAGCAAAAAAATGGAGATTTGTCAGTCCTTCTGAGCTGAAGTTAGTTTGGTCTTGTGGGGAGTAATGTAACCATCCTTCAACTGCTCCTTCTGATGAGAAGATAGACAGGGCTTCTTCATCCTGGCATAATCGGAACTAGTCACTTCACGTACTCCATATTCTTCTTCAGAGGAAGATGATCCTGTTGTGCAAAGACAAGAGGACTACTAAATGCTAGCATCCCTGTTTGCTCGAAAAAAAGGACAGGAAATATTTAAAACAGCACAGATGAAGCACTTCTCAAGGACAATACCACTTTTTCATGACAGTATCTAAACAGTAGCACAACACCAATAGAGATGACAGAGCTCAATCATATGGTTGAAATCAGTGGGCGAGTACCAACCTTTGTCAGGAGGCTTATTGTGTAGAGCATACAGATGAAGCACTTTTCCGGAACCATCTGTTGCTATCTACGGTGGTGGCCATGCTTACTATATACTCCTCGATTAGTTTAATGTTTCCAACATCTTCTTGTGCAGTTCCACTAAAATATATGGTATCTTCGAAGAAGATCCCTGTTTGCACAAGTAGAGATAATTACGTATTACATTAAGAGTGGCATCAAATCAATGGCAAAACAATTGCTCGTTCCAGCCATAGCAATAAATTAAGATGCAAAACTATATCATTACTTGTGTCATCATAGTTCCAGTGCTTCATTACATCACCGGGAGTTGATTTTTGTTTTTCTTCCGCTTGTTCTTCCCCTTCATCACTTGGTTCAATAACAGACAAGCTTCGCCTTCAATGTAAGATTTGGCATGTCAATTAGGGAGCACAAGTATAGTACTAAACTTAATTTTCTGATGAAAGTGGCAAAATACAGGCCAGCAGTTGTGAAATATCCTTACCTTACCTCAATAGGATATTACGGTGCACATACAGATTGGAAGTCTTGTCTCCATTTGTGCAGTTCACTAAAATCAAGCAACATTATCGTACAAGTAGCACAACATATGAAAGCACACTGCAGAATCATGTGAAAGAAGGCTAGTACTGACCTCTCATGATGCGGAATTCAAAAAACTCACAAGAAGAAGATCTGAACCAAATTCACCTTAATGGATAGGAAGTAAGATCTCCTCTTGTGCAGTTCCACTAAGATCAAGCAATCAAGCAACATTGTCGGTGTGACATTTTGGTTGAACTGCACAAAACACTCTTAAAACAAAAGTGTTTTGTGCAGTGCAACAAAAGGTCACAATGGCAACGAGGTGAAGTAGATAACCTTGTTTACACAGAGGTGCAAAGGAAACAATTAGTGGTCAATAACGATGGATGACACAGAAGCCAACAAAAAGAAGATGGGAAAGAAAGCAAGACAGTAGCATTTCCCAAATGGTGGCATTGATGAATATTAACATAGAGATTATATTAACAATAAAATTCGTTAAACATGTAATTTGCTTTTAACTGTGGCATTGCATCAATTTTCCAGCGGCATTATTAGAGGGTGTTTGTTTACAAGGACATTTTGGTGTAGGGACTAAAAAAACTCCGTGTCAGTCCCATCTAAACCAAATAGGAGGGACTTTTAGGGACTAAAAGTGGGCATTTGGGACTAAAGAAAGAAGACCCCGAGGGAGTCTTTTTGGGACTTTTTCCAACAGTTGCCCCTGCCACGCATCGCACCTTGTCTCTATTAGTTCATTACTAGGGGTAACATGGTCTTTTAGCATGTCATTTAATAACCTCTAGTCCATGTTTAGTCCCTGGAACCAAGCAGGTAGGGACTAGGGAGTTTTTAACCAAACAGGGCCTTAGATTAACAACAGCGAATGAGTTGCACGGGACAGTGGACGCACCAGCACCATGTGCATCTACCGATGTACTGTGGTCATGCACAGTCTGTTGCAACAAAGAACAAACAACCAAGGAGCATATTTGTGTTGGTCCCAGTTTTGTTATCTTTAGACACCTTTCCCTATGTGAGCGCAGCAAATCTGGTCCTGCTCAAACTCTACAGCCTTGTCCCTTCCTTTCCTTTTTGAACTAGTACTTTCGCCCCTTCCTTTCCTCTTTGAACCGCGTCCTAGATTTATGCGATACAACTTTCCCCACTACTTTCCCCCATTCCTTTCCTCTTTGAACCACATCCTAGATTCATGCTATACAACTTTCCCCCTTCATTTCCTCTTTGAACCACGTCCTAGATTCATGCTATATACAACTTTTCCCACTACTTTCCCCCACTCCTTTCCTCTTTGAACCACGTCCTAGATTCATGGTATACATGAAGCTAGAGCAATGCATGTGGAGTAAGTAAATTATACCTTAAGGTTCTTGGGGCGTGGTTCGGTGGGAGATGGGACGTCGACAAAGAAGAAGGGGTCGGAGGCCCTCTCGCGCCGCCGCTGGGTCGAAAGTGAACAGCTGCGCTAGTAGTCCCTCACCGACGGCGACAGCGTTAAGCCTCCTTCCCTTCCCGACGGACGGATCCTGTCGGCTCTTTGAGCAGCAGTGAGGGGAGAGAGAGGCCAACGAAGTCTTGTTTAGATCTGGAGAGGGTGAGAGAGTGTGAAGAGAGCAACTACAAGCGCTGAGGCTCCAGCGGGAGAGGGCGAGAGAGTGTGAAGAGAGCAACTACAAGCGCTGAGGCTCCAGCGTGTATATATATACTGGAGAGAGAGTGTGAAGCGTGCAAACCCTAGAAAAAAATTTGACCAGTCAAAGAATCCTCCTAGCACAAATTATGCTCAAGTGTAGTGATCGAACCCGAGACCTCAAGTTTGATGAGCGAACAGGCTAACCAGCTACACAACCCTCCCGTTATGTTCAACGAGAGGGAAATAACCTTTTATACATTCCTGCATTCGTGTGACAAGCATGCCGTGTTTTTTGTGTGTGTGTGGGAGTCATTGGGATTTCAATCATAATCGTGTCATGTGGCTTTGGTGGTAAGACTATCCACAGTGGTGCAGAAATAATGCAGCCTTAGTCACCTTACCTCTCTCCACGTAGTACGTTGGGTCCCACCAGTCAGAGGGTGAAACAAACAAATTAATAAGAAAAATTAAAAGCGCCAGCGGTGTATCTTACCTCACACATCTCGCTACTGCTCGGGAACACTGTCCAATTGATCCCTCTGTTCGCTCACGTACTATTTTAAGTGAATCCTTATTATAACATGCACACAAATTTTGGGCACTTGTATTCGACTTAAGTCAGTGTGCCACCGTATCTCGTATACTTACTACTCCCTCCGTCTAGGTGTAATAAGTCACGTTAGAAGGTGCAACGGGACCAAGGTGCGTGTGTGTGTGTGTGTGTGTTTAACATCATGTGTGTGTTAGAGAGAGCGACATATCGACCTACTCCTACAGAGAGATGTTGTGTAGTGTAGTACGATTTTAGCCGCGAGAGTCGGTGCATCCTCTCGTTTCCGGGCGTGTCCGGTAGGGACATGTGGACAGCTGCCACGCCCGCTCCTGACCAGCCTGGCCCACCCAAAGCCCCTCCATCGCCCGCGCGCGCTTCCCGCCCGAAACGGTCAGCGCCGCTCCAAAGAATCGGTGCCGCATTCATGCCCGGGCAGAGCGGACGCGACCTCTCACTGGCGCAAGAGTGATGGTTGCTTCGTCCGTCCAACTTACTGCTGGGTCTATGTGATTTGACGGCTCATTGGTCTTTATTACTGAGGTGGTAGGACTGCTGGATGTCCCACGCTTTCGGCGAAAGGAGGTACTACTACTAGATTACAATTTTCTCCATTCTTACAGCGGAGGCGTGCAAGAGCAGTGAAAACACGCAGGCTCAGTGATTACATGGCCCACCTCACACTATCACCGTGCGACACCTAACTCTTTACATAGTACTCCCTCCGTTCCTAAATATTACTAGATGAGTCCCCGCGCGTTGCCGCGGAACAGCGGTATATCTCTCTGCGCAAAATTATCGATTTCATAGAACTAAAAAAACTCTATAACCGCATGACAAATGTGGTAGCCAAACTAAATAAACTCCCATCATCATTTAGATCATCCCACGTAAGGAAAAAAGATCAGCCAACTCCTACTGCATAATGGGATTATATTTTTCTTTTTGACATGTTAATGGGACTTAAAAGCTCACTTACATGCATGCTACCGGTGCATGCTTGCATGCAGACATGTTGATGTGATTTAAAACCCACTCACATGCATGTGCCACGGTATTTCTGCATGCTTGCATGTGGCTTAGTGCGGAGCCTCTCAACGTCTAGATCAGACGGCTATTATGGACTGATTTACTTCATCTAACGGCTACATCAATTTTGATGATGTGGCTCAAGGAGAGGATAGAGAATTCCTAGTAGTGGGGGCTAGCTATTACTAGTAGATAAGTCTTTGTAGAGATTCCACTACATACGGAACAAAATGAATGAATCTACACTTAAAATGCATCTATATACATCCGCATGTGGTTCATGGTGAAATCTCTACAAAGACTTATATTTAGGAACGGAGGAAGTACTAGTATAGTACGTACTGTAATTTATCAGCGAGATAAATTTGTACAATGCTATGAAGCTTCCAGCTTCTGTTACATGTATCTTGCGTCCAAGGTTGCCCGTTGCAACATTTCATCAAATACAAAGGAGACTAACATGCATGCTATTGCATCTCAATGATTGACAGATCATAGCAAATATGTACTCCCTCCGTTCCAAAATAAGTGTCTCAACTTTGTGCAAACTTTAGTACAAAGTTGTACTACTACTAAAGTTGACACTTATTTTGGAACAGAGGCAGCTAAAGAAAAAAATGATCCATGCAGTCCCTAGCCCTTGAACCGTGAACCCTGACCAGGCTTCAATTTGCTGGCAACGTTCGAGCTTCCTAATAAATGAAGTTTGCAACCTTTTGACCATCGAATCATTTTGTGCAGTTTCACAAAAATCGAGATGAGCATCCCTGTGGCAAAGAAATTGAAGAAGCGTGATTAGAATAAGATTACTGGGACTAGTTGATGAGACATAAACTCATCACAAATACAGTACGTAGAAGCCAGTAGAGGTATGTGCGGGGCAAAGAAGTAGAGAAATATCCACAGGGAGTGATGTGGGCAGCTGGAGCAGTGGTGCAAGCCGGCTGTAAAGGGAGTTGTACCTGAGGGACATAGCTCAACCTTGAGGAGGGCGGCGGGAGGCGGCAACTGCCCACGTCGCGGCAGTGAGCAAGGGACGAAGGCAATCTCACTGGCTTTGTGAGAGAGAACGGCGGGGACCCCTGATTGGGACGTGCCGACAGTGGGTTTTCGCCGTCGGCGACGGCCACCGCATCTACACTAAGCATCCACCCCTTCCCCAAGCGGACGTGATCCGCCGGGATGTTAGAGATGTGGCCACAGTCGTTTTGTGCGAGAGAGTGTGAAGAGAGCAACCCCAGCAAGCAACCGTGTAGGCTGGCCCGTCCTGACTATGTATATAGTGGAGCGGTTTCCTTTTCTCTCCATATGAACCTATCATATTGCGTACGTGCCACTGAAGAAGAAAAAACTTTATTTATAAATGACGCGGCACCTACTACTCGTTCTCCTATAACCTTGCGCTTGGCATCTCCAAAATATTAACCTTGCGATTGGCTCTTCGCCTCTTCGGGAAGTCGAGCAATAATGGTAGTGCAGTATATATCATTCTGGCTATATGAGACCGAATGAATTGCTGCACGTCCACCACGTGGGCGAGGGTCGAGGGGCGAGGGAGAGTGCTACATACGGAGCAAAATGAGTGAATCTACACTCTAAAATACGTCTATATACATCAGTGTTTGGAGTATGTACTAGTAGTTCATATTGAAATCTACTAAAGGACATATATATTCCAAACAATATGATATAATCTCTATAACCAAGGTAGTAGGGACGAGGAGTAAACGGAGGGAGTAGTAAATTTTTCTCCTCGTCCTGCGAGCCACCGCGCGCATGGGCGAGGGAGCGGGCGTAAGGCGGAGCAAGCTTCACCTCATCCTGCGAGCCACCGCGCCCATGGGCGGGGGAGATGGCGTACTAAGCAAGCTTCTCCTCGTTCTACGAGTTGACGGGACACATCAAAAGTACTCCAGTGTATAGAGCCTTGCCTCTAAGGTAGGCCCCACATGGTTTGCCTCTTTTTTTAACATAACACGTCAAGTCGCAATTTGTTTGTTCACCCGTGGTAGACGATCCTCCCTCTACCAACTGGACAACCAGTACACGTGCCAAATAACGACGTGGGCTGCCTTTTTCGTACAGAAATGAGCTCCACCGTGTACCCGCGCGGGTGTGGTTGGGAAAGAGACGGGAGTACGTGCGCCATGCATGCGCCTCTTCTCTTCGTGCACGTCCCCCACCTACGTGGGTGTGTGTGAGAGATACAAACCGCGTTCGTGAGTGTTTTTTGTTTTGGGGTGGGGGTGGGGTGGGGGGTTGATTTCGTGAATTATTTGTGGGAATATGTGTCGATGACATCTCAAACAAATTTTGCATGCAATGTGTGTGAAATGGAGGCCTATCCATATCATACATAGAGGGCCGGGCAATCCACGAGAAGAGAGGGAGGGGTCATAGCTATCGATAGAGTCGAAGAGAGGATCAAGTGGGTGGGTGCGAGATCGATGAAGAGAGCCATCAAAATTGTGTGTGTGTGTGCAAGTCAGAGATATAGGGCGACTGGCCTACCGGAACGTTAGAGGGCACATGTCAACTTTGTGTGTGGCAGGGAGACATGACTAGAGCGCTCGATGTATCGGTGTGTGGGGGGGGGGGAGGGGGTGGGGGAGGGGTAGGCAGAGGCCTAACTATAGAGGTAGAACGACTACATCCATACATAACTGAAGGAAGGAAATATGATGGGACAGAGAGAGAGGAGAGAGAGGGAGGGAGAGGGAGGGAGAGGGGTAGAGTGCTGGATGGGTGATGGAGTTGCTTCTCGAAGATGGTGGGAGAGGCCTACTAGACAAACTGAGGGTGGAACTGCAATGTTATCAATAAGAGTGGGGATGTGTTTCTGTGTGTGCCTGTGCGTGATAGATCTGTCAGGACGCATCCATGGATGATGAAGGGGAACCATGTGTTTGGTAAGCAAACCTAACTAGATCGGTAGATAAATTGTTGTTTGTAGGAGGAAGGGAGAGACACAACTAATGAGGTAGATCAATTGAGGTGTGGGTAAAAACGAGTTATAAGGACCTAGCTAGCTATATGTATAGCGAGAGATCGGTCGGTGTACGTCCATTTGTTAGAGGCAAATAAGGCCCAGCGAGACGGATAGACAGAGAGAATGGAGCTAGGAGGTGGTGCGAGAGGCCCAACTACTAGCTAGATAGGGGGAGGAGTGTGCGGTTGTGAGATTGATGAAAAGAGGGGCGAGAGTTTACACGTGTGTCTCATCGTATGAGAGACACGAGGCAAGGACACATAAAGGAGGAGATTGAAGGTGTGTGTGTATGTTGTAGGCAGGCATCGCTGGAGAGGTTTATCGATCGGTGTGTGTCGGAAAGGAGTTGTGGAGACTCTGGGAGAACGACCTAAAGAAAAAAATGAATGTGCCCGGTGGATAGAATGCCGAGGGAGGGGGAGGGCGAGGAGGGCGTGTGCATGCACGAGAGAAAGTTAGTGGTAGCTACAAAGGTTAGAGGATTGTGTGGGTGTAAGAGACTAACAAAGATCATAATTTGATATGAAAGCGGATTCATATATTTGAATAGGAGATCATAGTGTTTTAAACATTGCATGCATGAATATAGCGGTGATACACGTGCTGTGCACATGTTATACCATAATGTGATAATGCATGGCGTTTGCAACTCACAGCTAAATGCCGAACAATCTAAACCATACTATACATCAAACAATCTCACATTTTATTTGAATTTGTGATAATGTGTGGCGTTTGCAGCTTACAACTAAATATCGAACAATCTAAACAATACTATATATCAAACATTCTCACATTTTATTTGAATTTGTGGTAATGTGTGGTGTTTGCAACTCACATCTAAATACTTGTAGGCGTAGGGGGCGGGGCACCATACATAATGTGATAAACACATTATACATATGAGACATGGTTTAGATTATGAAGATCTAGCTAGAGCTAGAAATGTAATGTGATTTGCAATCAAAATAAAGTGGATTCAAAAAATCTAGTTCGAGTTCATATAGTACACATAGTTCATATGTAACTCGAGACTAATCATGTGGTGTGCTGTGAAGATAATACACAAATGATGGTTTAACTTGACAATAATGATGATTGTAGATCTTATTAAAACAGAGAAACGAATTCAAATGCTTTGACTTCACAACAATCATTACTGTAGATCTTATTCAAATAGAGAAATGAATTCAAATTTAGTTCAATTGAAGTGGTAGTATATACGTTTGGAATGCACTAAAACGTTCATTTGAGTAGTAGGTTGCATGCATTATACACGTAGCGAAATATTTTAATTGAACATAACATGAATTCAAAGTTTTGAATGACATTTGTAGTGCGCATTGATTTGGTACAGTACACGTTAGGCTTGTCCGGAAATTTCAACCCGCGCCTTGTTAGCCCGAAATATTTAAGATATATCTTTGTCTCGTTGTGCTCCGACAACTCCCTCCATCTCAACCCGCGCCTTGCTATTCCGAATTACAACGCGCGCGAAAACTCCCACCTCCTGTGAAATCCTGACACGCGAAATGCCCGTGGTACCCCTGAACCGAAAGAACCGCCTCAATCGGTGGGGGTACTTTCGTAACTTACCCCACATTTCGGACAAGCGCGTCTCTAAGCCATGGTTCCCCACTGCCATCACATCCGCCCACCCATTCATACACCGAGGCCGCGAAAACCCACGACGAAACCCCACACCCTGCTTTGTCCGCCACCCAGCCGGAGCCTCTTCCCCGACGACGTCGTCCACAACAACACCTCGACGTCCCTCATCCACCGTACCGGATGAGGATCCGCCGTCGATCTCATCATCCTGCCAGTTCAGCCACCCCGTCCTCCACCTCCAAGGAGCTGCCCCGACGTTCCCCTCGTCTTTCGCGCCACATCCATTCCCACACCGCCGTCTTCACCTGCACCACCGGAAGAGCATCCTCATCACCGTTTCCTCGGATGAAGCTGCGGCCTAATCGGCGCCACCAAAGAGGTTGTACACTAATTGCCGCATTTTCTTCTTGATTCGATCTCACGGTGCTGCCGGCGCTCGGTCCCGAGCCGACACGGCGCGGCTCCATCCACGGCGGCGTCGCCGGCCACTTCCTCTACGGCGTCGCTCCCTAGGCGGCGACGTCCACATCAGTAGGAGCTGCTGCTGCTCTGCTCTTGCTCTCGGTCCCCTGCCTGGTCTGCTCTTGCTATTGCTCTTGCTCGCACTGCTGCTCTCGCTCTCGCTCTTGCTCTTGCTTGCGATGCTGCTCCGATTTAGCTACACTTCAGTCGACTGAATCGACTTTTGGGTCAGTCGATTTTCAGGGGGTGGGGGGGGGGGGGGGCTCGCCGGGGTGAAGGAAGAACCAGCCACAGCGGGGAGGGGGGCTCGCCGGAGAGGTACCCCACTATCTATCTTAGGGTTCAGGATGGGGGCGGTGGTCGCCGGCGGTGGCGGGGCGTTGGCAGGGCGGTGGCGTGGGGATCGCCGGAGAAAAAGCTCGGCACAGGGGGGCCTAGAGGGATGGCCGGGGCGGCGGCGGACCGGCGGTGGGGAGTGTTTTCGGGGCGGGCGGGGCGGCACACCGCCGGCCGCAGGCAGCGGGGGGCTGCTGTTTGGCCGGTGGTGGCTGGCGGCTCAGGGGGGTGGAGGTTGAAGATGAACCCCAGGCCCTTGATTTCATATCCAACGGCTGCAAAATCGACTGACCAGAGATGAAAAAGTCAGTCGACCGACGTGTAGCCTCACCTTGCTAGTGCGTTCAGTTTCGACAGCAAAATTCAGTTTCGACAGCAAAATTCAGTTTCGACAGTTAAGTTCAGTTTCGACAGTTATAAGTTCAGTTTCGACAGTTAAGTTCAGAGATGAGCGGCTGATGTATTTTACATCTAGCATTTTGTGGTTATGTATTTTACGTCATGTATTGGAGATGCTATTAGAATTCCACTCAGGTTAACGTTGTTCGTTGTCTTTCTTGTCCTGCTTCAGCCTCGGCGTCGTACAACTCACCGGAGCTGCTCCAACGACGAAACCCTCCATCACAGCGGAGCAGTACCTCGGGCTCCATCTCTAGACGCCTAAGATCTTCTTCCCCTCCTCCGACAGCAAAGTCAGCCGGAGCATCCTCACCGGCCAACCCAATCACGCTGAGATCGACATGGCTTCGCCAAAGAGGTTGTACACTTGTTGCATCTCTTTTTTACTCTACATGTTATATATATTGTCCACTGAGCACACTGATTTGTTCCTTTAGTGTCTCCTTGAAAGAAAAAAAAACGTAGGAATTTTAATTTTCACTTGTCCTCCTTTTCAAATTCCTATTCATGAAGCACAAGACTAAGAGATAGTAGCATAATAGCATTATAACCGTACATTTTCTTGTGGTTTGACTTAATCTCACCATGCTTCTTTGCATCCTGTGATCTTCCAATTGTTGTGAATCAAACACCCAGATTGGCAGAAATCCTGTGTTTTTAAATTCTCTGTTTTGCACGTGCATTCCTATCCTATTCCTGTCTATTTCCTATCCCTGCATTGTTGGAATCCTCCAATTCAAACGAGCCCTTACAGAATTACTTCTCTTACAGATAGTTGTCAAAGAAAACCTTGTGTGGTTTGTCCCGCTCCTGCGCCGTCGTCCACCCCAGCTCAGCTGCTCCAACGACAGAAGGGTCCAGCACAGCAGGGATCTGGCCTCCAGACTGTCTTTCGCTGCCTCAGATCTTCTTCCCCGCCGCTGGCAGCCATGAAAACTGCATTACCATCATCAACCGAGCAGATGACCTCGAGGACTACACGGGTCCGCAAGAGAGGTCGCACTCTTTCGTGTCTGCTTACGTTATGCATCGCTTAATATTACATGCTACTTTATCGTCCTGTTCACCGATTAGACTCTGAGTCAGCTCCAAACTAATGGTCAAACTTGAGTTTTTAAATGGTTGTGGGGTACATATCGGGGCCGCTATCAATAGTATCTATCTACTATCTGGTTAATCTCCGGTGTCTACTATGAGTTTCATGTTGGGTGGGAAACAAACAGTAAAGAAGCCATTATCTGTATTTTTTAACTGAAGCCATTATCTGCCTGCTATTATTGGTTTTGGGTCTATCCACAGGTTGCTACCATCACTCTGGATTTCTGCATGCACTCCTTACATAATCTCACTATGTTTTATTCCTATGCATGACAGTTATTGTAAACAATGGAACTGAACATGTAGAGCAAAAGAGACGAGCCTTGCGTGGCAATAAAATTTCATGCAGACGTCGCTCCATGGTAGGCGCAAAGGCAGCCCCCCTCCACGCATTTCGGATTGTAATCGAGAGGAAGATATCTGTTCTGAGGGGGATTCAGAAGGAGAAGACAACTCCTATTTACCCCCTGAGGTCTTCGCTCTAACTTGGCATGCTGATGTTGGTTATATCATGCATATGGTGTCTTGCATTGCTTACTTTATACATCAAATATGTCATCTGCTTAGTTTAGACATCCTTTGTGCGAATGCCATCTGTTTAGTTTATTCATCGTTTATGTGAATTATGCAACGCCATCTTGTTTAGCCAGGCATCATATATGTGAATTTTGCAATGCCATCCTGCTTAGCCAGTCATCTTATATGTAAATTATATCAGGCCATCCTTTTTTTCGTTACATATTACATTTGTCAACAATGTTAGTACATTCAACTGCTCTTCGTGTGCATCAGCCATTTGACACGGTGATGGCAAATTCTGGAGTGAAAACAAGGTCTTCAGAGCAGACTATGCTATCTGACGAAGCGCATATCTCGCTGGTTACGGATAGCTCCTCAGAGGAGGATTCAGAGACAGATGACCAGTCCTATTCCCCCCCCCCGAGGTGTATGCTCTAACTTGGCAGGGTTATGTTGCTCATATCGTGCGTATGGTGTCTCGCATTGCTATGTCATTTGATTAGTTTAGACATGCTTTGTGTGAATGCCACCTGTTCAGTGTCTAATTACCATATATGTGAATTATGCATTGCCATCTTGTTGCAAGACATTATATATGTGAATTATACAATGCTATCTTGTTGCAAAGGCATTATATATGTGAATTATGCAATGCCATGCTGTTTAGCCAATCATCATGTATGTGAATTATATCATGCTATCATTTTTTTGTATTACGTGTTCCATTTGTCGACAACGTTTGTATATTCAACTACTCTTCCTGTGCATCAGCCATTTGAAGCGGTGATGGAAGTATCTGGAGTGAAAACAAGGTATTCAGAGCAGACAATGCTACCTGCTGAAGCAGACATCTTGCTGGTTACAGAGAGCTCCTCAGAGGAGGATTCAGAGACTGATGACCAGTCCTATTTCCCCCCTGAGGTCTATGCTCAAACTTGGCAGGGTTATATTACCCATGTCATGCATGTTGTCTTGCATTGCTTAGTTTTTACATCATATATGGATTGCCATCTGCTTACTTGCTTACTATATAAATCATATATTTGAATTATATCATGCCATCATGTTTACATAGTACATACACATCATCTATCTGAATTATGGCATGGCAACCCATTTAATAAAGACATCATATAGTTATATCATCTCATCCTGTTTAGTGTTTACAGTCATCATATTTTGAATTATGGCATTCTATCCGTGAATGTATGTGAATTATGGCATGCCAACCTATTTAATAAACACATTATATAGTTATGTCATGTCATCCTGTTTACATAGTCTCATATTTTGAACTATGTCTTTCCATCTTTTTTAGTTAGCCATCATAATGTGAAATTGTGTCATGCTATCCTGTTTAGTTAGCCATCATATATGTGAAATTGTGTCATGCTATCCTGTTTGGTTAGACAACATAAATATGAATTATTTCATGCCCTCTTTTATTCCCCACTATCCATTGCACCTGTCTATCATACAATGTCTATACTTTCAATTACTTTTCTTGTTTATCAGCCATTTGAATTGGAGAGCGTGATGGCAGTATCTAAGGGAGTAACAACACGGTCTTCAGAAAAGATAGTGCTACCAGTTGATGCAGATAGAACCACGGTTGTACTTGCCCAAGGACCAGATCCACCACACATAACCCAGACTCTCGCAGATTGTACCCCTACCCAGTTGGACAGAGAACCAGCTACACCCCTTCTAACCCCAACCCCGGCAGATAGTAACCCAGTTCCAGTTGACACAGCACCGTCTCCACCACAGAGCACCCAAACACGAGCAGTTAGTAAGGGAACTGCAGTGCCCAAAGCACGAGGACCACCACTCCGAATCCCAACTCAACGCTTAAAGGAGAAGAAGATTTGTTCTCAGGTCAGGTTCTGTAGCTATGGTTCATACTCCTTTGCTCTTGCATTACTGTATTTACTCATACCAACTATTTTCAAATTTGAAGGATGGAATTGAAACTCCAATGGCGCAACAGGTATGTTTTAAACCTGTTTCTTTAACTGGTTTGCTGTTGTAACCTGCTCTATGTTGATTTCAGTTTCAATTGAATAAACAGTTATGTTCTCATGTCATGCACATTACAAGTGTTGTTATTGCTCTATAGTTACCCACACTTATATTCTGTCTATTCTGCTTTGTCTTGAACAAATATTATTTGAACTGTGTCTCTATCTTGATTTGGCAACAAAAACTAGAATGATATAGACCATAAAGTGACCATGGTACATAGATATATGTTTGTTTCATGTTGTTATCCTGTCCACTTTACTACTGAACTCATTTACCAAAATGAGTTTCATATACAACATGGTAAACATGTGATGTGTCTGCTTGTTTCTCTTTTAGAATGCGGACAAAATATTGGAGAACAGTACCGCGTTATCCAATGGTAAAGGAAGTAATGCAGATAAGGTTCAAGATAGTGAGACATCCCTGTTGGTCTCCAAGAAAGCTGATAAAAACTATCTTGACGACAGTGAGGGAACCCAAAAGTCCTGTCTTGATGTAGTGTTCGAGTTACTGGCCACTACTGCTGGCACAAGCTCTTCGAACTCGCTGCCTGAATCAGTTCGTCTTCTTGAGTCTCAACTTCAAGTTGAAAGACATCGATCAGATGTGCTGCGACAGGAAGCTGAAGGACTGAGGAAGTCCCTGCAGAATTCAGATGCATATTTTCTGGTGCAACAGCAAGCGCTGGAGGATTTAAGCGCCAAACAAGAGAAAGTTAATAAGCTTGCTAAGCATCTTGCCAGCATTATGGGTACCCAGGATATTGTTTCTTGAGATCTTCTGAAGTGGTTTCAGTTCTGGATTTGTTTTGCTGCGGCGTTTATTTGCGCTGGTCGCCAACTTTGACAACCAGTGTATATGATATGCTGCTTTGTTCCCTATATTTGCACTGGTGGCGAACTTTGATGCCCAGTGGATGTAATATGTGTAATAGCCGTGATAGCCTAGCGTTAGTTGCTTGCTTATTTATTTCCTTGTTGTCTTGTTTATTTGTTTGCTTGTAGTCATTGCAGTTCTTTTTCCGCGGTTAGCTAGTGGCTGCAATAACCTATTTTTTAAAACTAGGCCACAATAACCATGGGCTAATATTTACTGTAGTGACACTGGGCCTCCTACTGGCCGTAGAAACAGTGGGCCTTCTACGGGCCGTAGAAACAATGGGCCTTCTACGGGCCGTAGAAACAATGGGCCTTCTGCGGGCCGTATCATCAATGGGCCTTATACGGGCCGTATGATCGATTGGCCAAACATGGGCCAAACAGACCGCATTATGGCCGTAAACGGGCTAGAGTTGGAATCGTCCGTTCATGGGCCGACCATAACGGGCCATCGTTAATAGGCCGTATTTGATGACGCTATGAAAACGGCCCAACGTATTAACGGACCACAAACGGGCCGACTGTAACCACGGGCTGAATTTGGCCCACAAGCAGAAAATGACAGTAACGGGCCGTAAGTAAACGAATGCTGGAAATGAGCCCAAGAATAAATGGGCTCTGAGAAGGCCGAAAGATAACATGGGCTGGAAACGGCCCAACGGAATAACGGGCCGTTAATGGGTATAAAGTGATACACTGTTCATTACGGGCCAGTTTCACCACGGGCCGTTAATGGGTGTAAAGTGATACACTGTTCATTACGGGCCAGTTTCACCACGGGCCGTTAATAGGCCAAGAGTTACATAGGGCCTCATATGGGCCGAAAGACGTCATGGGCCATACATGCGCCAGAAGTGAAAACGGGCTGGAATCATATTGGATGGCCCAGATGACGCTACTGGGCCTAATTCGGATAGGGCGTAACGGGCCTTTGGTTAGCGGGCTGTAAATGGGCTATATGTGAACAGGCCGTTAACAGGCTTTCCATGGGCCGGCCCGCCACCTTTTGACCAAGTCAAATGGGCCGGCCTTTTTACAGGAATGGGCCTCTGTTGGGCCGTGCCACATGTCAACGTATCATAGGCGCCTTCCGTCCAATGAGTGGATGAAATCTGTCCCAACGATGAGCCGACACGTGTTTCCTCCAGCCAATGATGATTTTACACGTGGAAAATCCCCATTGGTCGGGGCTGTTAACGGGTTATCGGATCCAAAACCCGACCCGATAGCTTAACGGCGTTCCGTTACGGTGGATGCCACGTGTCAGTCACTCTTGACAAAAGCACTTCTGTGACGCGTGATTTATCGTCATGGAAGTGGACACTTCCGTGATGATAATTTTGGTAGTGTCATGGAACACTTCCACGACAGCACAGGTATGACTATCTTGATTCTGTCATAAAATCGTCATGGATGTACATGCATGACAAAAAACGCGACCTACTGTGACAAACACGTATCATCACGGAAGTGTATTTTTTTGTAGTGATACAAATGAGATATCCACTTAAACATACAAGTCGTCAATCAAGCATCACAAAAAAAATTACATTCCATGAAACAAAGCATGAGCTAACTCATCAAGGAAGTCATTCACGATAGGGAGGGAGCTCGGAGCCCCTCACGCGCCCAGGGAGGAGCTCGTCATCATTGCTCTGGAGGAAGGCTCTATAGAGCCCAAGCCCCGGGAACCCCTCCGACGCTGGCGCTTGCGAGTTGAGGTCGAGACCAGCATGGGTAGCAGGGCCGCTTGCCGACGACTGTGAATTGAATCTTTGGGCCTCTAGAAATAATGCAAGCCTGAAACTGAAATACCTAGAAAGGTGAACTGAATCTTTGGGCCTCTAGAAAGATTTATTACCTCCTCAAGCAGCATCAAACAATTCCATGCGTGCACCACAAGTCTATACCAAGTTTAATCAGGATCTACTTTTCCAAATCAGAATTAGCGCTAGAGCGAGCAAGATCAATGATATGGCTATGAGACAAAGAAGGAACGAACAAACTCACCCCTCTTGCGACCTCCCTGGTAGATACACCGCCACCGCGCACGAAAGAGGGAGAAAAACGACCGATGAAGGGGGAGCGGGGCGAGCTTCGGAGGCCGGAGGGAGAGGGCGGCCGTGAAGGAAATATGCCCTAGAGGCAATAATAAAGTTATTATTTATTTCCTTATATCATGATAAATGTTTATTATTCATGCTAGAATTGTATTAACCGGAAACATAATACTTGTGTGAATACATAGACAAACAGAGTGTCACTAGTATGCCTCTATTTGACTAGCTCGTTGATCAAAGATGGTTATGTTTCCTAGCCATTGACATGAGTTGTCATTTGATTAACGGGATCACATCATTAGGAGAATGATGTGATTGACTTGACCCATTCTGTTAGCTTAGCACTCGATCATTTAGTATGTTGCTATTGCTTTCTTCATGACTTATACATGTTCCTATGACTATGAGATTATGCAACTCCCGGTTACCGGAGGAACGCTTTGTGTGCTACCAAATGTCACAATGTAACTGGGTGATTATAAAGGTGCTCTACAGGTGTCTTCGAAGGTACTTGTTGGGTTGGCGTATTTCGAGATTAGGATTTGTCACTCTGATTGTCGGAGAGGTATCTCTAGGCCCTCTCGGTAATGCACATCACTTAAGCCTTGCAAGCATTGCAACTAAAGAGTTAGTTGCAGGATGATGTATTACAGAACGAGTAAAGAGACTTGCCGGTAACGAGATTGAACTAGGTATTGAGATACCGACGATCGAATCTCGGGCAAGTAACATACCGATGACAAAGGGAACAACGTATGTTGTTATGCGGTCTGACCGATAAAGATCTTCGTAGAATATGTGGGAGCCAATATGAGCATCCAGGTTCCGCTATTGATTATTGACCGGAGACGTGTCTCGGTCATGTCTACATAGTTCTCGAACCCGTAGGGTCCGCACGCTTAAAGTTTCGATGACGGTTATATTATGAGTTTATGAGTTTTGATGTACCGAAGGTTGTTCGGAGACCCGGATGTGATCACGGACATGACGAGGAGTCTCGAAATGGCCGAGATATGAAGATTGATATATTGGAAGCCTATATTTGGATATCGGAAGTGTTCCGGGTGAAATCGGGAATTTACCGGAGTACCGAGGGGTTACCGGAACCCCCCGGGGGCTTAATGGGCCATAGTGGGCCTTAGTGGAGAAGAGGAGAGGCGGCCAGGGCAGGGCCGCGCGCCCCTCCCCCCTAGTCCGAATAGGACAAGGAGAGGGGGGCGGCGCCCCCCCCTTTCCTTCCTCTCTCCCTCCTCTTTCCCCCTCCACTCCTAATCCAACTAGGAAAGGGAGGGAGTCCTACTTCCGGTGGGAGTAGGACTCCTCCTGGCACGCCCCTCCTGGCCAGCCGCACCTCCCCCCTTGCTCCTTTATATACGGGGGCAGGGGGCACCCCAAAGACACAACAATTGATTTGATCTTTTTAGCCGTGTGCGGTGCCCCCCTCCACCATAGTCCACCTCGATAATACTGTAGCGGTGCTTAGGCCAAGCCCTGCGTCAGTAGAACATCATCATCTTCACCATGCCGTCGTGCTGACGAAACTCTCCCTCAACACTCGGCTGGATCGGAGTTCGAGGGACGTCATCGGGCTGAACGTGTGCTGAACTCGGAGGTGCCGTGCGTTCGGTACTTGATCGGTCGGATCGTGAAGACGTACGACTACATCAACTGCGTTGTGCTAATGCTTCCGCTTTCGGTCTACGAGGGTACGTGGACAACACTCTCCCCTCTTGTTGCTATGCATCACCATGATCTTGCATGTGCGTAGGAAATTTTTTGAAATTACTACATTCCCCAACAGTGGCATCCGAGCCACGTTTTATGCGTAGATGTCATATGCACGAGTAGAACACAAGTGAGTTGTGGGCGATATAAGTCATACTGCTTACCAGCATGTCATACTTTGGTTCGACGGTATTGTTGGATGAAGCGGCCCGGACCGACATTACGCGTACGCTTACGCCAGGCTGGTTCTACCGATGTGCTTTGCACATAGGTGGCTGGCGGGTGTCAGTTTCTCCAACTTTAGTTGAACCGAGTGTGGCTACGCCCGGTCCTTGCAAAGGTTAAAACAACACCAACTTGACAAACTATCGTTGTGGTTTTGATGCGTAGGTAAGAACGGTTCTTGCTAAGCCCGTAGCAGCCACGTAAAATTTGCAACAACAAAGTAGAGGATGTCTAACTTGTTTTTGCAGGGCATGTTGTGATGTGATATGGTCAAGGCATGATGCTAAATTTTATTGTATGAGATGATCATGTTTTTGTAACCGAGTTATCGGCAACTGGCAGGAGCCATATGGTTGTCGCTTTATTGTATGCAGTGCAATCGCCCTGTAATGCTTTACTTTATCACTAAGCGGTAGCGATAGTCGTAGAAGCATAAGATTGGCGAGACGACAACGATGCTACGATGGAGATCAAGGTGTCGCGTCGGTGACGATGGTGATCATGATGGTGCTTCGGAGATGGAGATCACAAGCACAAGATGATGATGGCCATATCATATCACTTATATTGATTGCATGTGATGTTTATCTTTTATGCATCTTATCTTGCTTTGATTGACGGTAGCATTATAAGATGATCTCTCACTAAATTATCAAAGTATAAGTGTTCTCCCTGAGTATGCACCGTTGTGAAAGTTCTTCGTGCTGAGACACCACGTGATGATCGGGTGTGGTAGGCTCTACGTTCAAATACAACGGGTGCAAAACAGTTGCACACGCGGAATACTCAGGTTAAACTTGATGAGCCTAGCATATAACAGATATGGCCTCGGAACACGGAGACCGAAAGGTCGAGCGTGAATCATATAGTAGATATGATCAACATAGTGATGTTCACCATTGAAACTACTCCATCTCACGTGATGATCGGACATGGTTTAGTTGATTTGGATCACGTGATCACTTAGAGGATTAGAGGGATGTCTATTTAAGTGGGAGTTCTTAAGTAATATGATTAATTGAACTTAAATTTATCATGAACTTAGTACCTGATAGTATCTTGCTTGTCTATGTTGATTGTAGATAGATGGCCCGTGCTGTTGTTCCATTGAATTTTAATGCGTTCCTTGAGAAAGCAAAGTTGAAAGATGACGGTAGCAATTACATGGACTGGGTCCGTAACTTGAGGATTATCCTCATTGCTGCACGGAAGAATTACGTCCTGGAAGCACCGCTAGGTGCCAGGCCTGCTGCAGATGCAACTGACGACGTTAAGAACGTCTGGCAGAGCAAAGCAGATGACTACTCGATAGTTCAGTGTGCCATGCTTTACGGCTTAGAATCGGGACTTGAACGACGTTTTGAACGTCATGGAGCATATGAGATGTTCCAAGAGTTGAAGTTAATATTTCAAGCAAATGCCCGGATTGAGAGATATGAAGTCTCCAATAAGTTCTACAGCTGCAAGATGGAGGAGAATAGTTCTGTCAGTGAGCATATACTCAAAATGTCTGGGTATAATAATCACATGATTCAACTGGGAGTTAATCTTCCAGTTGATAGCGTCATTGACAGAATTCTCCAATCACTGCCACCAAGCTACAAGAGCTTCGTGATGAACTATAATATGCAAGGGATGGATAAGACAATTCCCGAGCTCTTCGCAATGCTAAAGGTAGCAGAGGTAGAAATCAAGAAGGAGCATCAAGTGTTGATGGTCAATAAGACCACCAGTTTCAAGAAAAAGGGCAAAGGGAAGAAGAAGGGGAACTTCAAGAAGAACAGCAAACAAGTTGCTGCTCAAGAGAAGAAACCCAAGTCTGGACCTAAGCCTGAGACTGAGTGCTTCTACTTCAAGCAGACTGGTCACTGGAAGCGGAACTGCCCCAAGTATTTGGCGGATAAGAAGGATGGCAAGGTGAACAAAGGTATATGTGATATACATGTTATTGATGTGTACCTTACTAATGCTCGCAGTAGCACCTGGGTATTTGATACTGGTTCTGTTGCTAATATTTGCAACTCGAAACAGGGACTACGGATTAAGCAAAGATTGGCTAAGGACGAGGTGACGATGCGCGTGGGAAATGGTTCCAAAGTCGATGTGATCGCGGTCGGCACGCTACCTCAACATCTACCTTCGGGATCAGTTTTAGACCTAAATAATTGTTATTTGGTGCCAGCGTTGATCATGAACATTATATATGGATCTTGTTTGATGCGAGACGGTTATTCATTTAGATCAGAGAATAATGGTTGTTCTATTTATATGAGTAATGTCTTTTATGGTCATGCACCCTTGAAGAGTGGTCTATTTTTGTTAAATCTCGATAGTAGTGATACACATATTTATAATATTGAAGCCAAAAGATGCAGAGTTGATAATGATAGTGCAACTTATTTGTGGCACTGCCGTTTAGGTCATATCGGTGTAAAGCGCATGAAGAAACTCCATACTAATGGACTTTTGGAACCACTTGATTATGAATCACTTGGTACTTGCGAACCGTGCCTCATGGGTAAGATGACTAAAACACCGTTCTCCGGAACTATGGAGCGAGCAACAGATTTGTTGGAAATCATACATACATATGTATGTGGTCCGATGAATGTTGAGGCTCGCGGCGGATATCGTTATTTTCTCACCTTCACAGATGATTTGAGTAGATATGGGTATATCTACTTAATGAAACATAAGTCTAAAACATTTGAAAAGTTCAAAGAATTTTAGAGTGAAGTTGAAAATCATCGTAACAAGAAAATAAAGTTTCTACGATCTGATCGTGGAGGAGAATATTTGAGTTACGAGTTTGGTCTACATTTGAAACAATGCGGAATAGTTTCGCAACTCACGCCACCCGGAACACCACAGCATAATGGTGTGTCCGAACGTCGTAATCGTACTTTACTAGATATGGTGCGATCTATGATGTCTCTTACTGATTTACCGCTATCGTTTTGGGGTTATGCTTTAGAGACGGCTGCATTCACGTTAAATAGGACACCATCAAAATCCATTGAGACGACACCATATGAACTGTGGTTTGGCAAGAAACCAAAGTTGTCGTTTCTTAAAGTTTCGGGCTGCGATGCTTATGTGAAAAAGCTTCAACCTGATAAGCTCGAACCCAAATCGGAAAAATGTGTCTTCATAGGATACCCAAAAGAGACAGTTGGGTACCCCTTCTATCACAGATCCAAAGGCAAGACTTTTGTTGCTAAATTCGGAATCTTTCTAGAGAAGGAGTTTCTCTCGAAAGAAGTGAGTAGGAGGAAAGTAGAACTTGATGAGGTAACTATACATTCTCCCTTATTGGAAAGTAGTTCATCACAGAAACCGGTTTCTGCGACACCTACACCAACTAGTGAGGAAGTTAATGATGATGATCATGAAACTTTAGATCAAGTTGTTACTGAACCTCGTAGGTCAATCAGAGTAAGATCCGCACCAGAGTGGTACGGTAATCCTGTTCTGGAAGTTATGTTCTAGACCATGACGAACCTACGAACTATGAAGAAGCGATGGTGAGCCCAGATTCCACAAAATGGCTTGAGGCCATGAAATCTGAGATGGGATTCATGTATGAGAACAAAGTGTGGACTTTGGTTGACTTGCCCGATGATCGGCAAGCCATTGAGAATAAATGGATCTTCAAGAAGAAGACTGACGTTGACGGTAATGTGACTGTCTATAAAGCTCGACTTGTTGCGAAAGGTTTTCGACAAGTTCAAGGGATTGACTACGATGAGACCTTCTCACCCGTAGCGATGCTTAAGTCTGTCCAAATGATGTTAGCAATTGCCGCATTTTATGATTATGAAATTTGGCAAATGGATGTAAAAACTGCATTCCTGAATGGGTTCCTGGAAGAAGAGTTGTATATGATGCAACCGGAAGGTTTTATCGTTCCAAAGGGAGCTAACAAAGTGTGCAAGCTCCAGCGATCCATTTATGGACTGGTGCAAGCCTCTCGGAGTTGGAATAAACGTTTTGATAGTGTGATCAAAGCATTTGGTTTTATACAAACTTTTGGAGAAGCCTGTATTTACAAGAAAGTGAGTGGGAGCTCTGTGGCATTTCTGATATTATATGTGGATGACATATTGCTGATTGGAAATGATATAGAATTTCTGGATAGCATAAAGGGATACTTGAATAAGAGTTTTTCAATGAAAGACCTCGGTGAAGCTGCTTATATATTGGGCATTAAGATCTATAGAGATAGATCAAGACGCTTAATTGGACTTTCACAAAGCACATAGCTTGACAAAGTTTTGAAGAAGTTCAAAATGGATCAAGCAAAGAAAGGGTTCTTGCCTGTGTTACAAGGTGTGAAGTTGAGTAAGACTCAATGCCCGACCACTGCAAAAGATAGAGAGAAGATGAAAGATGTTCCCTATGCTTCAGCCATAGGCTCTATCATGTATGCAATGCTGTGTACCAGACCTGATGTGTGCCTTGCTATAAGTCTAGCAGGGAGGTACCAAAGTAATCTAGGAGTGGATCACTGGACAGCAGTCAAGAACATCCTGAAATACCTAAAAAGGACTAAGGATATGTTTTTCATTTATGGAGGTGACAAAGAGCTCACCGTAAATGGTTACGTTGATGCAAGCTTTGACTAATCCGGACGATTCTAAATCGCAAACCGGATACGTGTTTACATTGAACGGTGGAGCTGTCAGTTGGTGCAGTTCTAAACAAAGCGTTGTGGCGGGATCTACGTGTGAAGCGGAGTACATAGCTGCTTCGGAAGCAGCAAATGAAGGAGTTCATATCCGATCTAGGTGTCATACCTAGTGCATCGGGTCCAATGAAAATCTTTTGTGACTATACTGGTGCAATTGCCTTGGTGAAGGAATCCAGATTTCATAAGAGAACTAAGCACATGAAGAGATGCTTCAATTCCATCCGGGATCTAGTCCAGGTGGGAGACATAGAATTTTGCAAGATACATATGGATATGAATGTTGCAGACCCGTTGACTAAGCCTCTGCCACGAGCAAAACATGATCAGCACCAAGACTCCATGGGTGTTAGAATCATTACTATGTAATCTAGATTATTGACTCTAGTGCAAGTGGGAGACTGAAGGAAATATGCCCTAGAGGCAATAATAAAGTTATTATTTATTTCCTTATATCATGATAAATGTTTATTATTCATGCTAGAATTGTATTAACCGGAAACATAATACTTTTTTGAATGCATAGACAAACAGAGTGTCACTAGTATGCCTCTACTTGACTAGCTCGTTTGATCAAAGATGGTTCTGTTTCCTAGCCATTGACATGAGTTGTCATTTGATTAACGGGATCACATCATTATGAGAATGATGTGATTGACTTGACCCATTCCGTTAGCTTAGTACTCGATCGTTTAGTATGTTGCTATTGCTTTCTTCATGACTTATACATGTTCCTATGACTATGAGATTATGCAACTCCCGTTTACCGGAGGAACGCTTTGTGTGCTACCAAACGTCACAACGTAACTGGGTGATTATAAAGGTGCTCTACAGGTGTCTCCGAAGGTAATTGTTGGGTTGGCGTATTTCGAGATTAGGATTTGTCACTCCGATTGTCGGAAAGGTATCTCTGGGCCCTCTCGGTAATGCACATCACTTAAGCCTTGCAAGCATTGCAACTAATGAGTTAGTTGCGGGATGATATATTACGGAACGAGTAAAGTGACTTGCCGGTAACGAGATTGAACTAGGTATTGAGATACCGACGATCGAATCTCGGGCAAGTAACATACCGATGACAAAGGGAACAACGTATGTTGTTATGCGGTCTGACCGATAAAGATCTTTGTAGAATATGTGGGAGCCAATATGAGCATCCAGGTTCCGCTATTGGTTATTGACCGGAGACGTGTCTCGGTCATGTCTACATAGTTCTCGAACCCGTAGGGTCCGCACGCTTAAAGTTTCGATGACGGTTATATTATGAGTTTATGAGTTTTGATGTACCGAAGGTTGTTCGGAGACCCGGATGTGATCACGGACATGACGAGGAGTCTCGAAATGGTCGAGATATGAAGATTGATATATTGTAAGCCTATATTTGGATATCGGAAGTGTTCCGGGTGAAATCGGGATTTTACCGGAGTACCGAGGGGTTACCGGAACCCCCCGGGGGCTTAATGGGCCATAGTGGGCCTTAGTGGAGAAGAGGAGAGGTGGCCAGGGCAGGGCCGCGCGCCCCTCCCCCTAGTCCGAATAGGACAAGGAGAGGGGCGGCGCCCCCCCCCCCCCTTTCCTTCCTCTCTCCCTCCTCTTTCCCCCTCCACTCCTAATCCAACTAGGAAAGGGAGGGAGTCCTACTCCCGGTGGGAGTAGGACTCCTCCTGGCGCGCCCCTCCTGGCCGGCCGCACCTCCCCCCTTGCTCCTTTATATACGGGGGCAGGGGGCACCCCAAAGACACAACAATTGATTTGATCTTTTAGCCGTGTGCGGTGCCCCCCTCCACCATAGTCCACCTCGATAATACTATAGCGGTGCTTAGGCGAAGCCCTGCGTCAGTAGAACATCATCATCGTCACCATGCCATCGTGCTGACGAAACTCTCCCTCAACACTCGGCTGGATCGGAGTTCGAGGGACGTCATCGGGCTGAACGTGTGCTGAACTCGGAGGTGCCGTGCGTTCGGTACTTGATCGATCAGATCCTGAAGACGTACGACTACATCAACCGCATTGTGCTAACGCTTCCGCTTTCGGTCTACGAGGGTACGTGGACAACACTCTCCCCTCTCGTTGCTATGCATCACCATGATCTTGCGTGTGTAGGAATTTTTTTGAAATTACTACGTTCCCCAACAGGCCAGAGGAGAGCGTCGGAGGCCAGAGGGAGAGGGCGGCCGGAGGAGGGAGAGGGTGAGCGGCGCTTGGGCGGGCGGTGCGATGGGGAACAGAGAGGAGTCATACGAGGGGGGGTCGGAGGGAGCGATCTTGTTTGGGCAGGGGAGATTTTTTTAGTTGTCTTTTAGTGGGCCCGAGGAGAACAAACCCAATTAGAACCTCTCCACCGGGCTAGTTTTTTAGCTGGGTTAGAGCAAACTAGCTCAAACTAACCCCTCCTATTTGGATACTTTGAGGCTATTTCAACCCAAACTAGCTCTAACTCAGGGATCCAAACAAAGAGGAGTAGTACTGTACATGCTACAAACTGGACTGTAGCACATTATTTTTTATGGCCATATCACCACATTGTTTTCTACTGCTGGTTCACTGGGCTGCCGTGGTTCGCACTGCTGGTTCACTCAGGGATCCAAACAAAGAGGAGTATGGCCTATCGCCTGCTGGTTCACTGGGTTGTCGTGGTTCGCACTCCTCCGACATGAGTAGTAGTACTAGTATATACACTATATATATATACCGCATGATTCTTCGCTCCTTCTTACGTACTTCGCCGACATGTGGGAGAGCCAGCATCCGGGTCGACGCGTCATGCACCAGATTAGAGTGGGGAACGGAAGGGGGGCATCACCCCGGTCGTAGCGCCAGTAATTCATGACTATATTGAGTAGTCATATCACAAGTCTTTCCAGCAGTAACGCACTGTCAAATCGCACAGCCCGACCTTTCCAGTAGTAAGTAAGTTGAATCCCCTACTCCCTCACCCTCCTCGCCTCTCTGTCAAACTGCCTACGCGAAAACTGTCGTGTGTACTGCCCTGGAAAAGCCCCGCCCTCAAATTTTAACTACGCGAAAATAGTTCGAGCTTGTCCGTTCTATAAAAATACTAGTACTGTATGTTTATTCACCCGTGGGGTTGTTCAATGAATGGAGGGCCGGGAGCACAAGTGAAAAATACTACTACTAGTAAGTAGGAGTCGTACAGTTAGTCACGTTAAATAGAGAGTTTCTTTTCTTTAATGCCACGTACACAAATTGAAACGCTTGTTGTGGAGAGAAAATGATAATCACTCCACTATATATGTAGGCAAGGGCCTGAGCGCTTGCTTTACTAGGGTTGCTCTCTTCATTCTCTCATCCTCTCCATATCTAAACAAGACAACGGTAGCGACATTTTCTCTCTGCTCACCGCTGGTCACAGATCCGGCCGGATCCCTTCGACCGGTGTGTGTAGAGGACTAGGTGCATCGTTCACGCGGTCATCGCCGGCGAGGGAGGAAACCCACAGGTACTGGCGGGGCCTGATCCTCTGCCCATGCCGTTCTCTCCGACACAGCGCCGGCTCGGGAGATCCTTCGACCCTTCTTCCTCCAAGCCGTATTGTGCGCAGATCCGACCTGCCGCCGCCGACATCCCGACAACCCTCAGGTATAAGTTCTTCAAAAGCGGCCTTGCTCTACTGCACCAGCTCCCCACGTGTCTGCATGTGCATCTTTTTCTACTTCCATCAGCTCTTCCAAAGCCACCTAATTTTTTAGTATTATTAGAGGTAAAGCTACTTCATGCATTTGAATCTAGGACTTGGTTCAAACAACGAAGAAAGGGGGAAAGTCGTAGCATCAATCTAGGACTTGATTCAAAGATGAAATAATAGGGGGAAAGTAGTAGAGACCGGATACCCAACCAGTCTCTTGGTTGAAAAGGGAAATAATGGGAAAACGTAGTACAAACTGGATAAGGAACAGATCTGTTATTGGTCGAAAAAGGATAGAAAGTGGCGGCTGGTGGACAAGTCAACAAAGTATGTCCAGGATTAGATTTGCTGCCCTCACATAGTAAAAGGTCTCCGGGATTAGATTTGCTTCCCTCACATAGTAAAAGGTCTCCAGGATTAGATTTGCTGCCCTCATAGAGCATGAACAAACTCGGCATCACCACTTTATGCCTCCTTGTAGGTACATTGTGCTGATGCGTCCACTGTTCCATGTCCTTGTACCAACCTTTTGCTGTTGTTAATGTAAGGGTGCATGTAAAATGAAGCGATCACACTGTTACCTTAAGGACATGTCTAACCAGTGTTATTGTTAATCTAATGCCTCCAGTGATATGATGCAATTAAACTGTGTTACAAATGGTACTCCTGCTGTTTTCCCCAGTATGATAAGTAAGTTGCTTCTTTAAGCTGCTAAGTGTCCTGGTGTCCCCATGGTCCATGCCCTTAAACCAACTCTTTAGCTGCTGTTGATTTACTGTATCTGGTAAACAAGCAATGCCACCATTAAAGTAATCCCATATTTGACGAATGTCATAGTTGATCGTAATGCTCCCGGTAACATGAAGCATTGCTGACGTTTTAAAATTTCTACTGTCCTTGCGTGATTGCCATGAACATAATTAAGATGCTTCTTTTCATTTCGTGTATGTTTCGTATCTTCTTATTGACCAGCAACTGTTTACTTTCTGTCTTTTTGTGCAGCTAGGGATATCCATTTCACCTTGTTGCTATTGTGACCTTTTGGTGAACTGCACAAAACACTTTTTTTGGAACGAGTGTCTTGTGCAGTTCAACTAAAATGTCACGCGGGCAACATCTCTCAGTTTTGGTGGAATTGCACAAAATGGTGATTGGAGTTTCCAAAATCTCCCTCAAATTCTGCTGGTAACCTCGCGCAACATTTGATTAGCCTTTGCAAGATGAGCCGTCACTGTCAGCACAATGGCACTTTATTTTAGTGGAACTGCACAAAAGGATAAGCAAATTATAGTTGCACCTTACATGAGCAGGACAACCAACCTTAATGTTGCTCCATTTTTGTGCAACTACTCCCTCCGTCCCAAAATTCTTGTCTTAGATTTTTCTATATACGGATCTATCTAATACTAAAATGTGACTTAATACATCCATATTTAGAAAAATCTAAGACAAGAATTTTGGGACGGAGGGAGTACCAAAGAAGAACCTGCCAGCTCACGAGAGCAAGTACTTCTTGCTAGCTGAATGATGCAATCTTTGCTTCATTTCAGGTGAACTGCAGAAAAAGTGGCATGAATTGAATCATCGAGTGGAGCTACAGGTTGACTTCCACTAGTGCCACTATTATAGTAATCATGCTCTTTATTATCTGTGACGTGCAAACAGGAATACTCAACTACAGATGTTGTGATGGTCAAGAGCATTCGCCAAGTTCTTGGGTTGTATGACACGGCTAGCCAAGATGGATTTAATCCCGATATTCACTTTATCAAAAGGCTCTAATGGGTTGTTTCTGAATCTTGCAAGCTGGGAATCAATGAGATGTGTAGGCAGCTTTTTTGTACTTATTATTTGAATCTTATTTGTTGGTTCTGAATCTTGCAAGCTGGGAATCAATGAGATGTGAAGGCATCTTTGTTGTACTTATTATTTGAATCTTATTTGTTGGTTTTGAAGCTTGCAAGCTGGGAAACACGGCATGATGATGCAGCGGACAGCAACCATAACAAACAGTTCAAACTTGGTAGTATTATCTGTGTGAAAGTGCGACAAATGTGCTGATCGTGTGCGTCCTGAGAATAATAATTCTAATTGTTGTGCATGTTGATCCTATGGCATAGAACGAGCCAATGCATTGCTTGTTTTAAGAATAAATTTCTATTGAAGCTAATTAAATTTAAGTAAAGTGACCATTAACACTTGTTATTACAGTACCAATACAGACCCGCTCGTGAACCGACGTGAGGCCGGAATAGGTTTCTTAATGGAGGAGATTGAATGCGCTAAGGGTGCATGTTCTGCCAGGCGTGTAGAGGGCGAGGGAGGGGTAGTAACTGTTGTTGTCTGTACGCACTCAGTTTACTGTTGAATCCAGTTCCCCAAGAGCTGAAAAACGAACTGCTGCCGCTGCCTACCCACTCGTTCACTTGAAGAGACTCCAATGGCGATCCAAGGGGTGAGCCTGTTGGATATGGACTTCAGCAAGGAGTTCACCTTTGATTTCGTTGTTCAGTCCCATGGCTGCACCAAGTTGAATGTGATGTACACCAACGATCCGGACTCGGTGAAGCTCTGCCTCACCGAGTTCAAGCAGTAGCTACAGGACGAGAAAGCACAAGGTCGCAGGACTAGACCTTGTGCCCATCCATTCGTCTCCTGACAGGGACCAGCAGATCGCTGTCGCCTAGGTATACGTGCGGGACGAGGTTCTTGTCTACCACTGCTGTAGGGCCATCAGAGGTTCTGGAGCATTCACCCGTTTCATCGGCAGCGCCGACTGCACCTTTGCTACGATGGAGAGAAGGAAGAACGTGACGATTCGGCCATCTAGTGCAACAAGATTGTCAACATCCAGAAGCAATACAAGATCATCAGCAATGGGCAGGAGAAGGACTCCGTGGTTGACCTCACCGAGACCATCATCGACCCCTGCTACGCCAACATGAAAGAAGACAACGATACCAAGGACCTAAACATGTGGGAGGTACCTCTGAATCTAGCCTACATAACCTACGCGGCCAAGGACGCATACGCATGCTACGACATGTACAGGCGAATCTTGGGCATGAGGGCGTGTCTGCTTCCCGTAACCGACGAGTACACGGACAGCCGCAGCGTCATGATCAAGCATGCCAGGAAGGTCTAGATGTTGTACTTTATATGTTTAAGCACCTTTATCATCTGAGTGTTTCATGCATTAGCCTATGTGTCGTAATTATCTGTTTTGTCCAAAATATTTCTTCTAAGAACCCATTAACCTGTTTGCTTTTTTTAGTGGCTATTTGCTTATGTATGTAACTACTTCACTCGGTTGCCGTGCTTTGAATCTCCTTCCTCCCAACATATTCCCCTTCTCAGGTGGACCCAGCAGGTCTTGTACACAGACATATGGGACCAACCACCTATCCATATGTATTTCTTTATTTTATTCAATCTTTCGTCATCTTCCTATACAGCGGCTGGCGGCGCTGCCGCACATGCCTTGGTGACCCATCATAGCCTATGGCATTGGCCAGGCCATCCCTCTACTCCCATACATTTTCCGGCGGTGGCAGCTCCACCGGCTCACCCTGCACCCGAACAAGTCAACCCTCGTACTTCACTCCGCCTGCGTCTTCCTCCGCTCCGATTCGTTCGGTCCGAGGTCTCGACGTCGTCCTCCGCCTTGGTGCTCTCGCCGCGGCGCCGCCGTCTGTCATTCCCAACATGGTCAGCAAAACAAGAGGAATCGGGAGACGACTGTTCGTCGAGAGAATGACAGTCCTGGGCCCACAAAGTCCATGGCCTAGGTTTTGTTGTTTAACATGGGCAGCCCCTGCCATGTTTCAACTTTTTTTGGATCCAGCAGGTATCAAGCGGCCTCTGGGCCTCCCAGCCTAGCTTGTCTATAACATTAGCAGCCCAAGTTATGTTTGTTTTTTCAAGACGACGCACAACTCAGTTCTATTTTTCTATAAGAATGCAAAACTGAACCTATGTTTTCCCTTCTATAATAGTATATATATATATCTTATTTATTACATATATATAATAGAAACAACATAAGGTTCTGTTAAGCCTGTCGTTCGTCCAACCATTTTATAGACCTTCCCACTTCCTTTATTTTTCATTTTCATTAATCCTATATCTGAATTTTCTCCCACTTTCTTTTTCGATGTAATCTGAGTTTTCTCCCAGTAATTTTTCCTAGGACCAACTCAATTGTCCCACATCTAGCCTAAAAATAATAATATCCCACGTCCTATTAACTCATCAAATTAAAATGATATTTTATTTCGTAAATCAAAAGTTCTTATAAAATAATAATAATAATTGTTTATATATAACTTGGCAAGTTAACTCCTAGTGATTGCGTACATAAGCTTGCAAAGATTTTACTAATCAATGCGGTAATAGACGTGCAATCATGTGTTTATGTTTTTGTAACATTTCTCCGTCCAGCCCAACATGATATTTTCACCCAGCCCAGCAAGTCCACATACTTCAAGAAAAATGCAAATGGGCTTTAAATTCTATCATAATATATAAACAGGCTGCATAGATGCTACATCATTGCCTCACCCAGCCCACCAAATGGACTAAAAAAACCAAATGGACTGGCTGACATGTGGGCCAATAGGTCGAAGCCTAAGCACTTTCGCAAAAAATAAAATACAAAGGTCGAAGCCTAAGCAAGGCGTTGGATTTACATCCAACGGCCGACATTCTTCTTCAATCTCTCGTCTTCTTCCCCCAGCGCTGCTGGGACCACCTGCTCCAGCCTCCGGCGTCTAGCGGCGCTGTTTTGCGCGCCTCGCAGCGAAACGCTACACCGCCGACGGCCAGGCCATCCCTCCACTCCTCCGCACCTCCTGTTATTCTTTGCTGAGTGTAGGCCCACCCTGCACCCGAACCAGTCAAGTTTCTCACTTCTCTCCGTCTGCGACTCCACTGCCACGTCTTCCCCATCTCCGGGGCGTTCCAGTCTGGGGCCTCGCTGTCGTCCACCGTCTTGGTGCGGGGTGTGGTCAACGTGGTCAACAAACGAGAGTCATCGGAAGATGACTGTACATGGAGAGGCTGACAGTGGGGACGCACCACGCCCATGGACGCATGCATGCAACTGCATCCTTTTTACACAAAAAATAATGCTTTCTCCCCCTGACAGCTGGGACTGACCAGCTACATCTTCGCATGCAAGGAAGTTCGTCCTTATTACGGGCAAAAAAAATGAGTCTTCCCCCTGACAGCTAGGACCCACCAGCTATATCTTCGCACACAGGAAGTGCGTCCTTATCCTCCCTGACAGCTGGGACCCACCCGGCCGAAGCGTACGTAGCGTTCTCTGTGTACATACCGGTCGATTAGTCTGTCTGCCACGATGAACCGTGGCCGAGTAAGGAGCGGTAGCAGTTCAGGCAGTCCAGTCAAAACCGTGTACACGTACGTACAACTAGATACCAAAAAATATGGTCACGTACGTACATACGGGCGGGGTCTTGAACGCGTACTCGTGCATACGTACGGCCAGGGCTCGTGTATATGGAGAGGCCACGGACAGCAGTAACGACGTCCTGTTCATCGGAAGCCAACCGGCTGGCTCGGAATGGAGAAACTGCGTCGTGTTCGTGGGGAGGCAACGGAATGCATCGTGTTCATCGGGAGGCAACGGAATACGTCCTGTTCATCGGGAGCCAACCGGCTTGGATGGAACAGCCGAAACGAGGTTTGGCGTACCGCAGAACGAAGGAAACGGGCCTTCTGTTCGACCGCGTACGGTGAAACGGGGTCCTGTTCATCGGGAAGGGTTTGGTGTACTGCAAAACGGAGAAAACGGACTTGTGTTCGACCGCGTACCGTAAAGCAGAGGAAACGGACTAGTGTTGGAGCGCCTATAGTCGAAACGGGGTCCTGTTGATCGGGAGGGGTGTGACGTACCGCAAAACGGCACTCCACGGGCTACTGTTCATCCACCGTCGACTTCCTCCAGCCTCCACCTACTACTGTTCATCCATCTTCGACTTCCTCCAGCCTCCACCAGCTACTGTTCATCGACGGGGGTCCTGTTCATCCAGCCTCCCCGGCTACTGTTCATCCAACCCTCCACGGGGTCCTGTTCATCTAGCCTCCACCGGCTACTGTTCAACCAGCCCTCCACGGGGTCCTGTTCAACCAGCCCCTCCACGTATGGGGTCCATCCACTAGCTACTGTTCATCCACCCCCACGCCTCCTCGATCGGGGACCTGTTCATCCAGCGGCAACGGCCTCTACTACCACGGGATCATGTTCATCCAACCCCCACCGGGAACTGTTTATCCAACCCCCACCGGGAACTGTTCATCAAGAGACAGCTTCAATCGGCTTCAGTTAGCAACAGTGACGAAGGAATCACTCGGGTTCAGTTAACAGCAAGGGATCGGTCGGGGTTCAATAACGTAGCTAGTGCAATCGTTTGGGTTCAGTCAGAGCCCAACGCCTCGCTTGTGTTCAGTTAGAGCGCAACGCCTCGCACACACACGCGTACGTGTACGAGAGAAACGCGCAAACCTCCATGCATCGATCGGCCCCGACCACCCACCGTAACCGGAAACTCCCCGATATTTTCCTCGCCCTCGCTTCTACCACGATTTTTTCCGTCATGGACGACCCAAAGAATGTCATGCAGCTGCGTCTCCGGCCCACCCAGGACGAAAAGCCTATTTTCTGTCATGATTTTTTGTCATAGAAGTAGGAGCCCACCGCATCTATGATGATACCGGATTTTGTCACAATTATCGTCATAGAAGTGTCATAAGCATGACACGAAAAAAATTCGTTCGGCCCAAAATGTCACGGATGTGTCTTTTTTTTGTAGTGACGCGATGTGTCCGTTTCATGTACGTGTGGACGCAAACCAAATGTAAATTTGGATGTGTTCAGATGGACATCGAGCGGACGCGGTTTGAATTTGGGTCCGCGCGTTGGGCCGGCGCTTTGGTCCGTTTCGATTCAAACGGACACGCACGGACAAAACGGACACACTTTGGGCCTGACTTTCCCCTTCCCCTCCCCTCCAGCACCGCTCCCGCGCGGCGGCTGGGAGGGCAAAGCCCTAGCACCGCCGGGCCAGCCCCTCCTTCCTACCCCTCCTCGCCGCCGCTTGGCTGCGCCGCCGGGCAAAGCCCGGCCGGCATCGGCGGCGGTGGGGCATCCTCTCCCCCACGCGCGAGGTCGGCAGGCGCGGATGTCGCAGCGAGCGGTAGCGGCCCGCTGGCGGGCGGGGCGTGACGGCGCAGTGGCGGGCGGCGCGGGGGCCGGCTGCTCCTGTCGGCGTCTGGCTAGGGCACGGGGGTCTGCGGCGCGTGCCGTCCCGTGGCTGCTGGGCTGGCTTGGTCTGGCTCGGCCAGATCTGGCCGCCTTGGCTGCGGGCACCGCGGCGGCTCCCGTCGGCGGTGGTCCGGCGCTGGGAAGCTGGGGCGGCGGCCCCAGGCTGCGGTGGAGTCGCCTTCCTCTTCCCGGGGCGGAGGTGCGACGAGGTGGCCTGTCGTGCTTCGTGGCTGGATCTGGTGGTGCTGTGGCGCCCCGGCGGAGGCGCTGCACTCCCTGGCCATGGGGGTGGCGGGGTTGCGGCGGGTGGATGCTGACCTGGTCTCCGTATGGGGATCCGTGGCCGGTGCGGTGACCAGGGGCGGTGGTGGACGCCCCCGTTGGGCGGCATGGTGCTGTGCGGACGGCGGCGCGGCGGCATTTGACTCCCCCTCTTCACGGCGATGGCCCAAGGTGACAGCTTTGCCCCCTCTCTTCCAGTTTGCTGAGCCCAAAGAAGTGATGGACAGGGGCGAGGAGAAATCCGGTGCGGCTGCGGGCAACGGCGACGCCTGTGGGCGCCGTCTCCTCCCTGGAGGCGTTGTCATAGCCATGTTCATCCCCCCTTTAATGTCACCGGAGGAAACTCTAGGCTCGGTTCACCGGGCCAGGCAGCGGCGGCGTCTCGGCGTCGTCACCTTCTTGGAGGCACTGCCGAGGTGCGTGGGGTGTCTTCCGGAGGAGCAGCTGGTGTGGGTTGCCTTGCTCGCCTTGGCGGCGAGGCTTGGGGTGCCGGTCTGTCATGTATGGGTTGTTGCTGTGGGCATGAGCATCCGGGGCGCCATGTACTTCATCATCAACGCCTCATCTACGATGTTTTCCAAGTCAGGCTAGCTCCTGCTGTCCACTTGCCGATCTTCTAGGCGCCATGGGTGGAGAGTGCGTTGATCTAGTTTGTTAGGTTTTGTCGTGCTTTGGGGTGTTCGGTTCGGAGGGACACGGCCTGTGTGCTTTGTGTCCGTCCTCTTTGCTATTTTTGGCTTGAGTTTGGACAGGGTGAGTTGTTTGCCGGTGTTGTCACGGACTCACGGTGGATGTGGGTGCTAACCTCTCGGTGTAGCACATTGCCGAAAGGCGTTGTATCAGCCGTCTTGGCTCTTCTTCTATCAATATATGATACGCATGCTTGTGCGTATTCGAGAAAAAAAACTATAGTTCCTACTGAGTGTGTGATCGGGAACTCCTACACGCCGCACTTTGTGTCAAAAAGGAGGTTGCTTCGCACAGGATGCCCAGCGACTGGCCCGGCAGACACTAGCACTGTAGCAAATCATCAAGAACGAAAAAGCAACACGCTCTAGAGTGAATCGAACTCTAGACTTCACGGTAATGAAATGCTGTCGATAGCCATCCGAGCTGATAATTCTAAGTGATTGATTTGCAGCGCTAATCTCTAAGCACAAACCATTATGCCAGAACTCAACACCTTTGATTTTATTCGAACACATCTTGGAAATTATAAACAATTTTTCAAAAGGTAAGTAATGTTTCAAAGTTTGAACATCGTGAACAAAATTTGAAAATTCAATATTGTTTAGAAAAAGAACATTTTTTAAACATTTTTTGAATCCCGAACATATTTTCCAACTGCGAACACTTTTTTGAACATGCGAACATTTATGAACAAAATTTCAAATTTCGTTTTTTTATAAAAGTGAACAAATATTGAAAAAAGTGATCATTTCTTGAAAATTTGGAAACCCCTTGAACATTTTTTTCAAATTTTTGAACGATTTTTAACCCATGATTTGTTTGAAAACAGGAAGATTTTTTGGGATTCAAAAAATTTCAAACCATGAATATTTTTGGAAAACTCCAGAACATATTTTGAATTTGTGAACAAATTCCAGAAAAAAGTGAACATCACAAACAAATTTTGAAATTCAATATTGTTTAGAAAAAGAACATTTTTTAAACTGTTAGCATTTTTTGAGTTACGAACATATTTTCCAATTGTGACCACTTTTTTGAACATGCGAACATTTATTTAACAATGTGAACAAATTTTCAAATTTCTTTTTTTATAAAAGCGAACAAATTTTGAAAAAAGTGATCATTTCTTTAAAATTTGGAAACCCCTTGAACCGTTTTGAAACCTAATTTTTTTTCGTAATTCTCAAATGATTTTTAACCTAACAAAATTTGAAAAACAGGAACATTTTTTGGGATTAAAAAATTTAAAAACCACGAATATTTTTATAAAACTCCAATACGTAAATCATATGAATAGTTGATTTATGATATTTCTGGCTTTAGCTTGTCTACCTATTTAGATCATTTGAATGAATTTTATTTATAGCATCTGTCGGCAAGGTGCACCTCAGATCAGTGGTGCAGTTCTGTAAAATTTGGCACTCATTTAGGTTGCTATACAAGTGTTGCGGTTCTGTTAAATTCTAGAAAATCATTTTGCTTTGCTCATGGTACAGCTGTCAAATACTCCCTCCGTCCCAAAATAAGCGTTACTGATTTAGTACAACACTTACTTTGAGATGGAGGAAGTAACTAAAACTAAGATATACTTTTTATTCTCCAAAACTTCTAGGCATGGATTGCTGAGTTAGCACCGGTAAATGTAGCGAAACAAATGCAAGCTAGGCTAAATACTGACCATGCTATTGATACAGAACCTTTTACTGTGCGTGAATAAAATACTGTAAATATCTATGAATGTTTTTGATTCAGCTCTGAGGATCAATGGACTTGGAACAGTTTTGCACTTGGCTCATGTGCTCAACCCGCTCCCGTGTCGCTCCCCAGGGCGACACCTGGGGGCAAAACCTAGCGCCGTAGGAAAAATTCCACCAATCAGATCTTCGCCGCCGCCGCTGGCGGCCTCGTCTGCGGGCCCAGCGCCGAAGGTGTTGGGGGGGGGGGGGGGTTAGAGGGCAGCGACAGCGGACAAGCAAGGCTGGGGCGGCGTGAGTCTCCCGTCACGTCTGGCAGCCGGGGCAGGGTTCCCCGGTTGAGGCGGCGGCGGCGGTCTGCTCCCTCGACGACGCACATTGGCGATCTGCATGGAGATGGCGGGGCTGTGGATCTGGGTCCCACCAGGATCCGTCGTCGAGATGGTCAGCCGTTCGGCGGCGCGTAGAGGATGTCGTGCCTTGCGGCGTTCGAGGTAGCTAGGGCACGGGGCGTCCTCTGGCCATAGCTCCTGCGCGTCGCCTCACTGGCCAAGGCGGGTTAGGGCCGGAGTATGCTGCGCCCTCGATTGGTTTTTTGGCGGTTAGCCCTGCTGATCTTCAAGGTCCTTGGACACGGCTGTGCTCCGGCGGGAAAGATCCTGGGCCTCGTTGGATTTGGTTCAAGGGTGGTGGTGATCCAGATTCGGTCGATCGAGTGGGGTGCCTGCAGACTATTGCAGCTACCTCCCGCGACTCCATGATGGCGGTGGTCACCGAGGGATCTTCGGGAGGGTTAATCTTTCTATGTCCAATAGTTGACTTTGGTGGTGTGATGCAAACTATGGACGGCGGCTTGACGCAGAGGAATGATTGTGCAGTGGCGGCAATCACATCACATGTAGCTGGTAGGATTGCGGAAAAGGAGTGGCGACAACACTTGAGCGACTTCGATGGTGCTGCTGTGAGCACGCGACCGGGGGTGCTGTGAGCACCCGGTCGCGAGCTCTAGGTGAAAGCCTAGGTTGACCTGAGCTGGTTATACCTTGCAATGGCGATGTTCCTTTACGTCGTTACCTTGTTGAAGGCATTGCTCGGATATGCTTTGATTGTTTCTTCAGGATGAAAACCTAGATTCGGGCCTTGGTTTTGGATTCGGTGACAGCAACACTTGAGTGCCGCTCTCTTCTTGAAGGCGTTGTTGTTGAAGAACCTCGTGGTCTGTGTGGTGTCATGAGATGGTTGGTGCGAATATGGTCACTGATATAGTTTGCCGATCGTAGATATGATTGCTTCGGGTTTTTCTTTTACTCGCCTACACATAGCTTTGGTCTTATATGACTTTTACTATCTGGCGTGTTTTTGTGTGCGTGTGTTTGATAAGATTGTGTGCATCCTACCTGTGCAGAGGTCGGGCGTGTGCTCTTTGGGTTGTATCCTCTTGATGCTGCTCTTTGAGCAAATAAAATTTACCCTTTTGTCGAAAAAAATAAGACAGGAAAACTAGCTCAACTCCTTTTGTATTTGGTCGAGTAAAGTATAAAATAAAAGCCAGAAATTTATGGAGGAAACAAGGACACTCCTAGACTACACATCATTTTGAATGTACAAAGATGGCCACAACTTCAAAGCACACGACCGTGTGAGGGCATCTCCAATGCTGACTCGCAAAAAGGACACCGTATCCGTCCGCGGACCGAGGAGGGCCAGTCTGTGGACACGGATGCGAGATGCATCCATCCGTTTGTATCAACATCTTTCTTTTGAATATTGGCGTATATTTTGAACCGCATTTCAACATACGAGACAAAATTTATGCAAACCGGCTAATTTCGATACCCATCTGGTATATTCATGCTTTCAGAACAATACTAACCTTGGTATTCAAACAGTTAATTCGCAGAAGACCTGTGATAGAAATGACATGATTACTCTCATCCGCTTCTCGTTAGGAATGGTTACTAATTGGATACTTACACAAATTTTGCTAAACGATCTTCTGTGTCTTGCAGACCATCATCATCCCACTTGAATGCGGTAGGAAACCGTTCCATTGTCATGTCCGGGCACATCCTCTATGAACCGACATTAACGCGGCGCGAAGACCGGGACAAAGCAGGTTTCTCGATCGTTGCATCGGTGTGAATGCCGAGACGTTCGGCCGGCATGCAGCACTGACCGGTCATCTTCGAATTGGACTAAGGTCAATGTGACATTGAGAGTGGTGTGTCGATTGGGATGGAACGTGACAGAGGGTTTTGTGTGGGTCCTAATTATCGGACGGCTAAGTGGTGGGGATCTGGACACCCGCAAATCTCCCACATCATTGCTTCTAGGTTGAAGAAACTCAGACGTATGATTCAGTCCATGGACGTTTGATAGAAGATGTTGGTTGACAAAAAGTATATGGACCGCGTGCTTCGAACATTTGAAGGCATTTTGGTGCACATCCTTCGAGTTGCCCTTACCATTCCTCTTATCTCTCTCTAGTTTAATACTCCCTCCGTTTCTTTTTAGTCTGCATATAAGATTTGTTCAAAGTCAAACTTCGTAAAGTTTGACCAACTTTGTCGGAAAAAATATCAACATCTACAATACTAAACCTATATGGTATGAAAATTAATTTCATAATGCATCTAACAATATTGATTTCATATTGTGAATCTTGATATTCTTTTTTATAAACTTAGTTAAAATTGACAAAATTTGACTTTGATCAAATCTTATATGCAGACTAAAAAACAGGAATATTTTTTGGGATTAAAAAATTTAAAAACCACGAATATTTTTATAAAACACCTGAACATATTTTGAATTTTTGAACAAATTTCAGAAACGAGAACATTTTTTAAAATCCTGAACATATTTGGAATGTAATTTTTTCTAAATTTGTGAACAAAATTGAAAAAAGAACATTTTAGAAATTCCAAATTCAAACCTTTTATGAAATAAAAATATTAAAAAGAAAAAAAGAATAGAATTAAAAAACAGAAAATGGAAGAAATAAGAAAAGAAAAGAACCAGAAACAGGAAAAAACCTGAAAAGACGAAAAACCTGTAAAACCGGCTTGGGAACCTTCTAGAAAGTCCCAAAACCGGGATCCTGTAGCACGGTAATACACCAGCAGTGGGCGGGGCCCATGTCGCTCGCTCGCACCTGTTCCTGTGCGTTCCCTCGACAGTTTGCTGCAGTTAGCGTCAAATAGGATATTCCTGTGTGATCCGCACCGAAAGTACTCAAGCCGGGTAATTGGACCCTATTGGGCCGTGCCACCTTTATCAAAAAAGACCTGCCACGGGCGTGTACAAGTTGGAGTCGGACGAGCACCTTGGGACTGTTTGGAATAATAACCCTTAATTGCCCTCGTGCTGCCGTTTGGATTGAAACCAACGTTTTCGCAACGCCAAATTTCCCGCAGCTTCCTTCGCCGATTTTTTGGCGAGCCCGACATTGACGGGGCGGACTGAGGCGTGATCCAAATCGGAGAAAAGAAGGAAGAAAACAGACATAACAGATCGATTGAGCGGACGCAATAGCAGCAGAGAGGAAACCCTGATTGGTCGAGCGGCGCGCCGGAGATGGAGCTCAGCGACAGCGAGCTGGCGGGGGTGAAGAGCTACAGAGAGTACATCGAGTTGATGGAGAAGAAGGAGGAGGAGAAGAAGGAGCAACTTCGTAAAGACTGCGAGATTAAGCACAAGCGGACATATGGGGAGCAGGAGATTGAGGAACACCGTGAAGGCAGCAGGTCCTTTTGTTCCTTACCTTCGCCTTCCCGCGTCGAGGCAGGTAAGAAATTCTTGACTCCAAATTTTCTTCCATTGAATGAATCTACGAACAAAGCTAGCTCCGATAGTTGAGATGTACGAAGTAGATCGGCCTTGGCTTTGTGGATTCCTGAGACCGATGCAGGAAATCGGGTTGGCTTTGTGATTTCTTGAGATCGATGCAGGAAATCGGCTTGCCTTTGTGATTTCTTGAAGATCGATGCAGGAAGATAACGAATAGTATGCTTTAATTGAGATATCTCTGAAACTAGATTTATTTTACATCCCAATTTATACCATTATAGTCTAGACCTTCCTTGCCTTGCAATTGCATAGATGGATGCCTCAATATCTGATCTAGTTACCATGGATGGGAGTATGCTGTTGTTTACTACTACCTCTGTAAACAAATATAAGTCGTTTTAGAGACTTGACGGAGGGAGTAATGACAAGCTAATATTGTGTGTTTCTGTTTCAATTGAGATTTAGTTTTAGAACCCATTCCCCTGGAAGAAGGGCCACAAATCCAGTCCATAACATTATATTAGAGACCAGAGAGTAGAGAAACCGACTTTGCTTTGCATATCGAACTAGGAACAGGATACTCTAGAATTAGATTAAATACCCTGGATGCATTGATATCCTATCTTACCCTGGATGAGAGTATATTGAATTGTTTTCCCTGGTAACAAGCTAGTTTCTTACTACCTCTGTCCCTATCTACATGGCACCCTCGTTTTCCATGATTAAATATTGACCATCAATTTCATCAATAATATAATAACTAGATGTCATGGAAATTATACCGTTGGGAACTATTATTACGCATCAAATGGTATAACACCTAGCTCACACGTTATTGGTTAAAGTTGAATCACAAAGTACGCGTGTGCCACGTAAATAGGGACGATGGAGCATCCACTAGTCCATCTATCACTTAGTTTAATTTCCCTTTTTTCAATTTTCTTAACTTAGCTTTCTCCTTGCAGATTCTCAATATGGTCTTCCCAGGAAATCCTTGCAGATCTTCTCCATCAAAGTCACCGACCTAAAATATGGTCTCAGCTGGCCACTGCAGGTTTATGGCTCTGTTGCTTTCAGGAACTCGGTAGAACCTAAAGTAAACTATCTCTTCAGATGCACCAGGGATAACTGCCAAACCCTCACTCAGAAGGTGAATGAGCGCGGCTACAACTCTGTGTGTGTCTATTTGTGTTAACTTAATTCTCTTGCTGCCTGCTAGTAGCCTAGTACTATTTGGACCTACAATCACTTTGTGTGTCCTGCTTCAACTTTTTTTTAATAGTCTGGCAAGTGTAATTAATTAATTATTATTGTGTTGCTTGCATTGCAGGATCCATTTTTGCGCTTAACAGGCCCGTCTCGTGCCATTTGGTTACTTGACACGGTTTTCATTGATGTTCAGTTAAAAGTAAAGTGCAAAAAAGAGTCTGAAGATGAAGTGCTGACTTACAATTTTTCTGATTTCCACGAACTTTTCCCTTTTGATCCTTCCAAACATGTGACACGAAGACCTATTCCCTGCAAGCGCTGCACGCTTGAGCTTGATTTGGCGATGCTGCCTTCGTCAGTCGAGGCCACTGTGGGTGTCCGAGTTGTCGATGGGTCATGGCCTGATCAGTTGCCGGGGCTGGTTGCTTGCAGTACCGACGGTGTAAAAGGAGGGAAAGTGGCGCTGCTTGATTTTCAAGATGGAAAACTGCCTGCCAAGTCTGATGGTGTGGTTGAGCTTGTGAGGCGTGTTGTTTCCGTAGATTACCCAGGGGGAAAACTGATTGTTTCTGTGGAGGCCTCTCGGGATGGGTTTTCTGCACAATGTACAGTCGAGTTCGAGATGCAAGTGTCGGGAAGAAGTACTGACATGTGTGATCTTATTTTCTGCAAGATGGAGGTTACAGTTTGTTGGTCTACTCTTCTTGTGCAAAATATCCTTGAATAGCCAGCTGTTGAACAATTTATTTATGTATTGTGAAGTTATGGTACCCTCTGCATACCTTTTTTTTTCAGCTTTACTAATTTTCAGACGTCTGTTTTTAATTTGGCTTTAGGCCGTTTTTGTGGCCGTCGGATGCACACGAACTTGGCGCTGCTCGGTCTGTCCATCTTATGTGGCGCGTACCGGGCTTTTTCAGTTCTTGTTTGGGCTAATAATGGACTGGGCGCGGGGGCCGTCTGTATACCCGAATCCGCTTTATGGCCGTCGGCGAACAGCGTCGAGAGGCTGGCGAGAGGTCATGGAGAGAGGGAAGGTGCCGGCGAGCAGCCCTAGGAAGAGGGAGTCTAGCTGCCGCGGAGTACCGAGAGGAGGCCGGCGGAGTTTTTCCGTCAGTCCAGGCGTTCGCCGGTGTGGTCGGAATCAGTCGCCGGCGCCGGTCGGGCGGGAGGTACGGGTTATTTTTTTGCCCACCCCGCGCCTATCATGTTAGTAATTTCTCTGTCAGTTTTTGTGCTCATTTCCGTGTATCTGTTAATGACGCTCCCTCAGATCTTTTTTGGTTGTGTGGGATTAATCATGCTTGCACTAATTTCATGAGATATCTCAGCATTGTCTCGATTCTTAGATCATTGGACCCATGGAGCTCGATTTTCCGCCCACGAATTTCTGGGGCTGTGCATTTAGCTATGTTTCCCCCTTTTTTCAGATTATGTGTTATGTAGGGTTACCCGTTTATCAGTAATTTGTGTGTACTGGCGATCCATATTTTGGAAGGGAATCTAGTGCATTTTTTCTGTAGGCGTGTAAGTGTTAGATTCACTTTGTAGGGGGTCAGGATTGGTGTTTGTCCGCGGCCGGGCAAGCAATTTCATGCCATAGCACATGAATGCAGAATGTGTTAATTCTACTTTTGTGGGTCAGGATTAGTGTTCTGATTCATGAGTTCCTCATGAGATACTCAAATTTGTGGTCACCGGTCAGCCCACTGTGCTATGGCCCCGGGTGTTAGTTCCAAGCCATTCGGATGCAATAACATGCCTAGTCTTGAGTTTGTGGATGTGTAGGCTGATGATTAGTTGATGGCATCTGGGAGCAAAAATGTGAGGTGCTTTGTTGAAGTAGCAGCAGCACCGAGGGGGATATTCCTGTTGCACTGATTTCCTGCTTTTTTTGGTCAAGCAGAGTTAATCCTACATCTGTTAGTTGGCAAGGAGGCACTAGTTAGTGGGTTTTTGTATTTTTTTTCATGGATTGGTGTCTGTTTTTTAACGAATCTGGGCAATATCTTCTGCAAGGGTGCTTTTCTAACTCTTTTTCATCTAGTGCTTTTAAGTTAACTTGAAGAGAACACATTCTCTAGATTGGCGTTTTTGTTGATGTGTTGTGACCATCTTCTTTTCCCTATGTCCACTAGCCAGTGTTTGTCTGCGGGCGGGCTAGCAATTTCATACCATAGTATAGGACAGCATAGCTAGCAAATGTGGTGAATCTGTGTGTTCCGTACCCTTTTTATGAAAATCATTTTTGCTGATTCGCCAAATTTCTGTATCTGTTACAGGATTTTTTGTGGCTGTACATACTTGATGAATGGCACTTTTAATCTTTCGTAGGTTCAGAGAAGTAAAGCATTTCAACGGGTTCATTTCATTTTGTGTTGGGCCTGCCAAACAGTGCTGCTTTAGTGACACAAGACAAGGAGTGTGGAAGGAATTTCATTATGTCTCGTTTCAGGTTGACTGAGATGGCAAGCATAACTTTCTTTGGAGACATGCTCACATATTTCATTTCCGCTCCCTATTTTTTCATTTCCTCTCATTTCTCTCTCCGACGAACTCTTCATCTCCTTCACCAACATCTCCTCCCTTTCGCAGGAGGAAGAAGTAGGGGATTTCCTAGGCATACGCCTTCTGGTGTTCCACGGGTAGTGTATGTGGTTTCTCTTTTTCAGTTAGTCCTCTTCATATCTTCATATTCATTTTGTATGTATTTTCCTAAAGTTTTTATGTTTTAGATCTTAATTCTCTGCTAGATGTGTTTGATTTTCGATTTTCAGTTCATTTTCTTAGTATTTTGGCATCATTTTTTCTCATATTGAGGGATTTTCTTCTGTTTATTCTGGTAAATCTACTCACCCTAGTTCAGTTTTCATATATAGTAAATTTCCTCTGTTATTTCTGTTATTAATACCGATTTTTGTATAGGTGTTTGATTCATCATTTAGGTTTGTGATAAAAGAATGATAGTTTAGTCATCTTCTACTGGAGAATATTCAGTCTCTCTTTTATGTTTTCAGTCTGTTTCATTTACTTGGTTCATGGTTCATTCCATCAGTTTCAGAGTTATTTTTGCAAGTAGTTTCAGAGTTATGTGTCATTTCTTCAGTCTTTAGTCTTTGTTTCTAGTTCTTAGTCTTCGGAGCTAGTTATAAGTACCCCTCTAAGGATCAATATCTTTTAGTTATTAGTCGTCAATAACCCTAAGGATCGGCACTCATGTCTTGGTTATCAGTCTTTATTCTTTTTCTGTATTTCTTGGTTCAGTACGTGTCCATAGTTATTCAGTTTTCAGTCGTGTAGTTATTTTTGTAAGTCTTTTATTATGTTGTGATTAACTTTGGTCATTGTTCAGATTTTCTTCAGATTATTGTAGTATTTTCGTTTTTCATTCAGTCGTTAGCTCTTCAGTTCAATTAATAATTTCACTTAATCATCAGTTTCTCTCTATTCTTCAGTTCTCCAATTAGCTTGTGTTCAGTTATGTGTAGTGTGTGCTTCAATCAGTGAAGAAATTCATCCTCAGTTTTCTGTAGGTGTGTTTCATTTTGTCCTATGGTGTTCAGTCTTTCATTCTATCATTAATCTTTTTTTCATTAGGTTGCCTTCAGTTTCAGGGTTCTCTGCTGCCCACTGTTATTCAATCTTGTCCTTTTCAGTCAATGTCTTCAGTTAATTCTATCATTAATCTCTTTTTTTCCAGTGTTTCATTTTGAGTGAATTTTTCTTCCAGTGCAAATTATTTTAGTCATGTCCTATGTTATTGTCAGTCTTCTTTCTAGTGGATTTTTCTTCAGTAATCTATTTCTTTTTTTAGTCTTCAGTTCAAGTGTGGCAACCATGCATTAGCTTCTTATTCAGATCACTAGTTATCACTATAGATCAGGGTGTGTGTGGGCAGTCTTTAGTTTTAGGTTATTAGAACTACTTCTCAGGAGAAGCATTTAGCTCGTCGCGGTTTAGTTTTTGATAGTTTAGCCATTATCTTCAGTTTTATAATCCAGTCATTTGTTTTTGTAGTCAGTCCAGATCTATCTATTTTAATTTTAGTTTTTATAATCCATCATTTCCTACTTACCATTTATCCCTTTGTGTTATACTTTCCTTTCATTCTCATTCATCATTTTCTGAAGTGCACACATAATTTGCAAGTCATTCTTCAGCCTTTGGTGCTGGGTCTTGTAGGACAACAACCCTCGTCTGTTTATGTTTCCCAGTCTACGAAATTGCACGGCTCTTCTAGGATGACAATCCCTTTATTTCAGTACTTATATCATCTATCTCTCAAGCCTTCGGTTTGTCATTGTTCAGTCTCCAATCTCTTTTTCTTCAGTCCCATCCTGGATAATCATCAGACAAATCAGTACACATGTATGCTCTAAGTGATAGGCATGTATGACTCTGCAGACCCTATGTTTTTGCTCACTGTGTCACTTCTGTTTATCTCCTAGATTTGTTTTCAGTGCTTACTTCTTGATAATTATTGTGTGGAGTCGCCAGGTTGGCTGGAGGAGCATCTACTTCTGACAGTTCAGTTTTGTCAGTTTAGCCATTTATCTTTTTTAGTTTTAGTTTAATTATAGGAATATAGGTACCATATTCGGCTCAAGTTCAGTGTTTGTTTAGTTTTCGGGTTATGATACCATATTTGGTTCTAGTTTAGTGGGAATATGATACATTTCAAGGTAGTTTTCTGTCTCCAGATTGCGGCGGATGGTCTGGCTGGCATACATCTGGGAACAGGGAGGATCACCACTGATGTGCACTCCCTCCGTTCCTAAATATAAGTCTCTGTAGAGATTCCACCATGGACTACATACGGATGTATATAGATGCATTTTAAGTGTAGATTCACTCATTTTGTTCCGTATGTGGTCCATAGTGGAATCTCTTCAAAGACTTATATTTAGGAACCGAGGGAGTACAAGACTTGCATGGACAGTCGAGTTGAATTTAAAATGGGGTGGAAGGAGTTTCTGTTTGAGAAGGAGTGGTGATGGTGTACTAATCACCATCAGGCGAAACACATTTTGAGGAGTTCAAATTGATCATGATCATCAAGAGTTGCTACAGTTTAGTCAGGAGGCCATGCGCACTCCTGTTTTTTTATTGTTACAGTCGATGGAACAATATGTAATCCAGTGGATGTTTTGTTATTTATTTAGCTTTTCAAGCTACATGAATAAGTATTTTGTCAGTTGAACCTTTTGCTTTTTTATGAATCAGTATTTCAGATAATTTTTCTTTGTTAGTTTGCTTTTTGAAATGGTATGACCCTTTTTTCCATCCAAGTAAAGTAGGGTGATAATCTCATTTTGGCATTGCTGAACTTTTTCATTTTTTTAGTATTTCATGTTTTTTTCTGGTAGGTCAGTTTTGAAGTCATGTTTTCACCTACTGCTTTTTGTAGATGTAGTTTTCAGCCTTTTTTCCTTTCATCTTTTTGTGCCCTCAGTACGTTAGTCAATCTGCACTTACTGATCCTCTGTAGAGCTAATTTCCTCAAGGTCAGTTCATTTTTGGTTTTTTACCTGATGTGGCTATTTGTGATATATCTTTTTTTTTTATAGGAATGCCAGCAACAACTATGGGTATCTCTCTCTTTTCCTAGTGTATTTTTGCATGAATCATAAGGTAAAATTCAATTTTCTCTTTTTTTTTACTGAATTTGGAAGCGTAGCTGAGTGGATCAACCATGGGAGGCTGTAGGCTGTCGTGAGCTGATGCCCAGCTGCTTGGTTCAGCGATACACAACTTTCTTGGTGGATTGCGTTTTTGCTTGTTTATTGGATCCATGAACTATATCTGCAAACCCGGCCCATTAGAAGGTCCAGAGGGGGGTAGGGAATTCGACCTGAAAGTGAAATGAAAACAGTCGCTTTTCTTTCATGGGTTGGACTGAAAAAACAAATGACGCCACATGTCATCGAATGACTGGACTAAAAAACAACCTAAACCAATTTGAAAAACAGACGTATGATAGTTAGACACTCCTTTTTTTTTCTTTTTTTTTTCAAAAAGGGGACTCCCCGGCCTCTGCATCAGAACGATGCATACGGTCAACTTATTAAAAAGATAAATAGGTTCAACAAGGTCTTAGAGTCTCAAAACGAAAATAAAAGAGAGCTCACAAAGAGCCAAAAGGCCAAAAACAAACTGGCCATGAAAAACCACAACCGGCTGGCATAAGAGAGACAGGTAAACTAATTGCCTATCCTATTACATGACCGCCATCCAAACCGGTTGAAGATATCCCGTGCTACCATCTCCCAGCGGGTAGATCCAGTAACCAAACGCTCCCTGGCCTCCGTTGGAGTGAGTAGCGACCACATACGGATCAAAGCAATGGCTCAGAAAATAACCTGCAAAAAATGAATATTTGTTGTTCTGTTAAAGACCAAATCATTTCTGCAGTTCCAGACTGCCCACAATAAAGCACAAATCCTACTCGAATATGTCTCGCTGTTTGGGTCTCAATCCCGTTAAGCCACGTTCCAAATAACGTGTTGACAGAACTCGGTGGAGTAATGTTAAATGCAATATGGACTGTCCGCCATAAGACTTTTGCTAACGGGCAATCAAGAAAGAGGTGTTTGATGGTTCCATCCCGATCACAGAAACTACACCTAGTAGATCCTGTCCAATTACGTTTTGCCAAATTGTCCTTGGTTAATATTACTTGTTTATGGACAAACCACATAAACACTTTGATTTTCAAAGGAACTTTAACAGCCCAAACATGTTTGGAACTAGGAATCGAGCTTGAATTGATAACATCAACATACATTGATTTAACAGTAAACTCTCCAGACCTAGTAAGCTTCCAGCGTAATTTATCCGGTTGTCGAGTTAGCTGAACCTCCATCGGTCTACTTACTAGATGGAGCCATTCTTCCCAACAACTGCCAATTAGCGTCCTTCTGAACTGAATATTAAGGGGGTTGGATTGAAGTATTGTTGCAACGAACGCCTCACGTGTTGAACAATACGATACAGAGACGGGTATTGAATGGCAAGGAGGGTCTCTCCGAGCCAAGTATCCTCCCAAAATCATGTACTAGCACCGTTGCCAATAATAAACTTTGTCCTATTAAACAAGGTTAATTTGACTTTCATAAGCCCTTTTCAAAAAGGTGAGTCAGTCGGCCTTGCTGTCACCTGTGACAAAGTTTTGGAGTGAAGATACTTGCTACGGAGGATCTGCGCCCAAGTGGCATCAGTCTCAATCGATAGCTTCCACAGCCACTTGCTGAGAAGACATCTGTTCTTGACCTCAAGATTCTCAATACCAAGACCCCCTTGGTCTTTTGGTCAACAGATGATATCTCATTTGGCGAGTCGGTATTTTCTTTTTAATTCATCGCTTTGCCAGAAAAATTGGGATCGATAGAAGTCCAGTCTTTTCCTAACTCCAACTGGGACTTCGAAGAACGACAAAAGAAACATAGGCATACTCGTGAGAATAGAGTTAATCAAAATTAATCGGCCTCCGTATGACATGAGCTTGCCCATCCAGCAACTCAGTTTATTTTCAAATCGGTCATCGATGCACTTTCATTCTCTATTTGTCAGCTTACGATGGTGGATTGGTATACCTAAGTACGTAAAAGGTAAAGTCCCCAATTCGCACCTAGACAATTGCCTATATGCCTCTTGTTCGTCATTGGCTCTACCAAAGCAGAACAATTCACTTTTGTGAAAGTTAATCTTTAACCCGGTCAATTGTTCAAATAAGCATAACACCAGCTTCATATTTCTTGCTTTGGCCAAGTCATGCTCCATAAAGATGAACGTATCATCGACGTACTGAAGGATGGACACACCTCCATCAACGAGATGAGGTACCAAGCCACCCACCTGACCAGCCTCCTTAGCCCTTCCTATCAAAATTGCCAACATATCAACTACAATGTTGAACAAGATAGGAGACATCGGATCCCCTTGTCTCAGGCCCTTATGTGTCTGGAAATAATGACCTATGTCGTCATTCACTTTAATTCCAGCACTCCCTTTTTTGCGTGAACGATTCTACCTGGTGTCGCCACGCTTCATCAAAACCTTTCATACGCAAGGCCTGTTGAAGGAATGGCCATTTGACTTTATCGTACGCTTTCTCGAAATCCACCTTAAAAACAACTCCATGTAATTTTTTCGTGTGAATTTCATGGAGCGTTTCATGAAGGACCACCACCCCTTCTAGGATGTTTCTGTCCGGCATGAAAGAAGTTTGGGAATGCTGCACCACAGAATGCGCAATCTGTGTGAGTCTATTAGTCCCAACCTTGGTGAAAATTTTGAAACTAACATTGAGGAGGCATATCGGCCTGAACTGCTCAATTCTCACAGCTTCCGTTTTCTTAGGAAGTAGTGTTATTGTTCCAAAATTTAAATGAAATAACTGAAGCTGTCCAGAGAATAGATCATGGAACATTGGCAACAAATCCCCCTTAATAATATGCCAACACTTTTTATAGAACTCCGCCGGAAATCCATCCGGTCTTGGAGCCTTATTGTTCTTCATCTGCGCAATAGCTTCAAACACCTCTTTCTCCGAAAACGGGGCAACCAAAATATCATTTTCATCAGTAGTGAGTTGAGGCACATCCTCCACCCTGGACTCATCCAGGGATACAGAACTATCCTCCGGAGGTCCAAACAACTATTTATAGTACTCGGTTATGTATAGTTTGAGGTTATCATGTCCTAAAATAGTTCCTTCATCTTGTTCAAGTTGAAAGATTCTCTTCTTTCTGTGCTTGCCATTAGCAATCAAGTGAAAGAATTGAGTGTTCGCGCCCCCCTGGAAAACTTTGCGGACCTTAGCCCGCAACGCCCACTTTAATTCCTCCTCACGGAGAAGCTCTTTCAACCTCATCTCCGCTTCAAGTTTAGCATGAAGCTCCGTGGCTTGCAACATTGTGGATTCGGCTTTTAAATCTAGGGACTGAATAAGTGAAATAAGCCTTTCCTTTTCAACCTTATAAATCCCACTAAGGTGCTTAGCCCACCCACGTAAGAAACTTCTCAAATGCCTGATCTTATTCTGCCAGCGCTCAACAGAAGTCCTACCTCCTGTATCCTTAGCCCATTCCCTGGCTATCAGATCCAAGAAGCCTTCATGCTAAAACCATGCCAGCTCGAATGAAAAGCAATTTTTGTTTCCTACGTGGTTTGGCTCACCCAAGTCCACGAATAAAGGTGTGTGATCAGAAATTCCGCGCGAGAGAGCCTAGACCGTTACCAAAGGGAATTTCTGTTCCCACTCGACGCTCGCTAGGACTCGATCCAACTTCTCAAACGTCGGGTTTGGCAAATTATTAGCCCAAGTAAATTTTCTACCAGAAAGCTCTATCTCTCTCAGATCTAAGCTTTCAATAATGGTATTGTACATAAACGACCATCTACCGTCAAAATTATCATTATTCTTTTCCTCTCTCCTTCTAATGATATTGAAGTCACCCCCAACTAAAATCGGGAGCTGCTCGGAGCCGCAAATTCGGACAAGATCCGCCAAAAACTCCAGTTTAAACTCGGGCTGCGCAGCACCATACACCGCCACCAGAGCCCAATTAAACCCATCAGCTTTGGACCTAACCCGAAACTTAACCGCGAAGTCACCCATCACTACACTTTCGGACTTCCAGCGAATCACATCTTACTCCAAGTAAGATCCCTCCCGATCTTCCTCGCGGAGGCAGGCAGTGCCAATCGAAATCGACACCGCCCGATAAAGTATTGAGGAACTGGGGCGCAAAATTATCTCTACCAGTTTCCGAAAGAGCAATAAAATCCAATCTATGCTCGATCGACGCATCTGCAAGAAACCTTCTTTTAGCCAAGTCTTTCAGACCTCTGCTATTCCAAAAGATTCCTCTCATATTTCGTCATGGAATTTTTTAGAGGTACGTATCCTAGCACTCCTGCGCACCGCCGATGCCGGGTAAATATTCTGCTACCACTTGCGTTTAGGTTTGTTCTGATCCTCCACCCGGTCCTCACAACCGGGCTCTGTGGATCTAACTACATCACCCTCGATGGCGTCATCCTCTTCCACTGACTCGGGAAAGGATGGTGCAAGGTCCGCACAAAAGTTATCCAATACCCTAAGTCTTGATGACCCACAAGTATAGGGGATCTATCGTAGTCCTTTTGATAAGTAAGAGTATCGAACCCAACGAGGAGCAGAAGGAAATGATAAGCGGTTTTCAGCAAGGTATTCTCTGCAAGCACTGAAATTATAGGTAACAGATAGTTTTGTGATAAGATAATTGGTAACGAGCAACAAGTAACAAAAGTAAATAAAGTGCAGCAAGGTGGCCCAATCCTTTTTGTAGCAAAGGACAAGTCTGGACAAACTCTTATATAGAGAAAAGCGCTCCTGAGGACACATGGAAATTATCGTCAAGCTAGTTTTCATCACGTTCATATGATTCGCGTTCGGTACTTTGATAATTTGATATGTGGGTGGACCGATGCTTGGGTGCTGTCCTTACTTGGAAAAGCATCCCACTTATGATTAACCCCTATTGCAAGCATCTGCAACTACAAAAGAAGTACTAAGGTAAACCTAACCATAGCATGAAACAAGTGGATCCAAATCAGCCCCTTACGAAGCAACACATAAACTAGGGTTTAAGCTTCTGTCACTCTAGAAACCCATCATCTACTTATTACTTCCCAATGCCTTCCTCTAGGCCCAAATAATGGTAAAGTGTCATGTAGTCGACGTTCACATAACACCACTACAGGATAGACAATATACATCTCATCAAAATATCGAACGAATACCAAATTCACATGACTACTAATAGCAAGACTTCTCCCATGTCCTCAGGAACAAACGTAACTACTCACAAAGCATATTCATGTTCATAATCAGAGGAGTATTAATATGCATAAAGGATCTGAACATATGATCTTCCACCAAATAAACCAACTAGCATCAACTACAAGGAGTAATCAACACTACTAGCAACCTACAGGTACCAATCCCAGACTTAGAGACAAGAATTGGATACAAGAGATGAACTAGGGTTTGAGAGGAGATGGTGCTGGTGAAGATGTTGATGGAGATTGGCCCTCTCCCGATGAGAGGAGCGTTGGTGATGACGATGGCGATGATTTCCCCCTCCCGGAGGGAAGTGTCCCCGGCAGAACAGCTCTGCCGGAGCCCTAGATTGGTTCCGCCAAGGTTCCGCCTCGTGGCGGCGGAGTCTCGTCCCGAAAGCTTCCTTATGATTTTTCTTCGGACGAAAGACTTCATATAGCAGAAGATGGGCACTGGAGGGCCAATAGGGGGCCCACGAGGCAGGAGGGCGCGCCCAGGGGGGTAGGGCGCGCCCCCACCCTCGTGGCCAGGGTGTGGGCCCCCTCTGGTATTTCTTCCGCTCAGTATTTTTTATTATTTCCAAAAATGACTTTCGTGGAGTTTCAGGACTTTTGGAGTTGTGCAGAATAGGTCTATAATATTTGCTCCTTTTCCAGCCCAGAATTCCAGCTGCCGGCATTCTCCCTCCTTATGTAAACCTTGTAAAATAAGAGCGAATAGGCATAAGTATTGTGACATAATGTGTAATAACAGCCCATAGTGCAATAAATATCGATATAAAAGCATGATGCAAAATGGACGTATCAACTCCCCCAAGCTTAGACCTCGCTTGTCCTCAAGCGAAAGCCGATAACGATAAATATGTCCACATGTTTAGAGGTAGAGGTGTCGATAAAACAAAATACGGACATGAGGGCATCATGATTATTCTCATAACAACAACTTATATGGATAATGTCATATGATTTCTTATGCTCAAGTAATAATATATTCACAATGCAAAGTATGAATCAGAAACTTTATTGAGAACTAACAAACTATAATCTCAGTCATTGAAGCAATTGCAATTTATCATAACATCAGAAAGAGTCTATTGTCAGAGCTTTTCAACAACTCCACATACTCAACTATCATTTAGTCTTTCACAATTGCTAACACTCACGCAATACTTGTGGTTACGGAGTTTTAATCGGACACAGAGAAAGATAGGGGCTTATAGTTTCGCCTCCCAACCTCTTACCTCAAGGGTAATGTCAACAATAATAATTCATGCTAACCCACATCCAATTAGATATATATATCAGGATCTTTCCAACATCCTGTGCTTGCCAAAGGATAAAATGTAAAAAGGAAAGGTGAAGATCACCATGACTCTTGCATAAGGTAGAAGATAATAATAAAAGATAGGCCCTTCGCAGAGGGAAGCAGAGGTTGCCATGCGCTTTCAGGGTTGGATGCAAAAAATCTTAATGCGAAAGAACATCACTTTGTATTGCCACTTGTGATATAGACCTTTATTATGCAGTCCGTCGCTTTTATTTCTTCCACATCACAAGATCGTATAAAGCGTATTTCCTCCACACCAATCAATCATACATATTTAGAGAGCAATTTTTATTGCTTGCACCGATGACAACTTACTTGAAGGATCTTACTCAATCCATAGGTAGATATGGTGGACTCTCATGGCAAAACTGGTTTAAGGGTATTGGGAAGCACAAGTAGTATCTCTACTTGGTGCAGAGAATTTGGCTAGCATGAGGGGGAAAGGCAAGCTCAACATGTTGGATGATCCATGACAATATACTTTATCTCAGATATAAGAAAACATAACCCATTACGTTGTCTTCCTTGTCCAACATCAACTCTTTAGCATGTCATATTTTAATGAGTGCTCCCAATCATAAAAGATGTCCAAGATAGTATATTTATATGTGAAACCTCTCTTCCTTTATTACTTCCTATTAATTGCAACCATGACCAAAGCTATGTTTGTCAACTCTCAACAACTTTTAATCATCATACTCTTTCTATGTGAAGTCATTACTCTCCATAAGATCAATATGATCTCTTTATTTCTTTTTATTCTTTCTCTTTTCTTTTATTCACTCAAGATCATAGCAAGATAATCAAGCCCTTGACTCAACACTAATCTTTATTATATAGCTCGCGGACTCGATTACATAGAGAGATCATAAAGCAAAACTCAAAACTAGATCATACCAAAACTTTATTCTACTAGATCATGATACTACCAATAGGATCGAACTAAGAAAAATGGTAAAGGTAGGAGTGTGATGGTGATACAATACCGGGGAACCTCCCCCAAGCTTGGAAGTTGCCAAGGGGAGTGCCCATACCCATGTGATTATGTCTCCTTTGCTGGTGAAGGTGGAGGTGATGATGGATAGTCGCACATCGAGCGTAAGAGGTCCTCCAACTTGTGGATAATGCCCTTGAGTGCAACAATATGCTCCTTCAACAAAATATTTTCACGTGTGAGATACTTGTTTTGTATACGAGCTAACTCAATCATCTTGAAAGCTTCTATTTCAGTTGGGGTAAGAAGATTGTGATCGAGTTGAAGGCTGTCTTCTGCTGCAGGAGCTTGATCCTCCGTGGCCTTCTTGATCCCTTCATCCTTGTTGATCTCCATGGGTTCTTCCCTCTTCAGCTCTGTCTTCATTAGCCAAGCATAGTTGTCACCATTGTTGGAGGAGGGGGACGACATGATGCCTAGCCTTGACAACCCTGACAGGAAACAGCTCGAAACAAGAACAGAGGATAATTGCGTGATACGGGAGTCAAAACCTTCGGGAGTTATAATGAATTTTTACCGACCAAAATACGCAACATGCAAGAAAACGGAGTCCGGAGAGCGCACGAGGTGCCCACGAGGCAGGGGGCGCGCCCAGGGGGGTAGGGCGTGCCCTCCACCCTCATGGAGGCCTCGTGTCCTTCCCGGACTGCTTCTTATATTTTTCTAAATATTCCAAAACAGAGAAAAATTGCCTTTAGAACTGTTTTGGAGTCGGTTTACTTACCGTACCACATCCTTTTCGGAGTCTGAAACGTTCCGGAAAGTTTCCCTTATGTATTCCTCCGGGGTTACGGTTTCAATAACATTGGTTTCAACATTTATAGGATTACCTGAGATATAATGTTTGATTCTTTGACCGTTCACCTTCGGGTTTGTGCCTTCGAAGTTGTTGATTTTCATGGCACCGGAACGGTAGACCTCCTCGATAACGTAAGGACCTTCCCATTTAGAAAGAAGTTTTCCTGCAAAAAATCTTAAATGAGAGTTGTATAGCAATACATAATCACCCACATTGAACTCACGCTTTTGTATTCTTTTGGCATGCCATCTTTTAACTTTTTCTTTAAACAATTTGGCATTCTCATAGGCTTGGGTTCTCCAGTCATCAAGTGAGCTAATGTCAAATAACCTCTTCTCACCGGAAAGTTTGAAATCATAGTTGAGCTCTTTAATGGCCCAATATGCCTTATGTTCTAGTTCTAGAGGTAAGTGACATGCTTTTCCATAAACCATTTTATACGGAGACATACCCATAGGATTTTTATATGCAGTTCTATAGGCCCATAATGCATCATCAAGTTTCTTGGACCAATTCTTTCTAGATCTATTAACAGTCTTTTGCAAAATTAATTTGAGCTCTCCATTACTCAATTCTACTTGACCACTAGACTGTGGGTGATAAGGAGATGCAATTATATGATTAACATCATACTTAGCAAGCATTTTACGAAAAGCACCATGAATAAAATGTGAACCACCATGAGTCATTAAATATCTAGGGACTCCAAACCTCGGAAAAATAACTTATTTAAGCATCTTAATAGAAGTGTTATGATCAGCACTACTAGTTGGAATAGCTTCTACCCACTTAGTAACGTAATCAACAGCAACTAAAATATGCGTGTATCCATTAGAGGCAGGAAAAGGTCCCATATAATCAAAGCCCCAAACATCAAATGGTTCGATAACAAGTGAATAGTTCATAGGCATTTCTTGACGTCAACTAATATTACCAATTCTTTGACATTCATCACAAGATAGGACAAACTTACGGGCATCCTTGAAGAGAGTGGGCCAATAAAAACCGGATTGCAATACCTTATGCGCAGTTCTATCTCCAGCGTGGTGTCCTCCATAAGCCTCGGAGTGACACTTGCGTAGGATCTGTTCCTGTTCATGCTCAGGTACACAACGTCTAATAACACCATCTACCCCTTCTTTATAAAGATGTAGGTCATCCCAAAATTAATGTCTCAGATCATAGAAAAACCTTTTCTTTTACTGGTATGTGAAACTAGGTGGTATAAATTTAGCAACAATATAATTAGCATAATCAGCATACCATGGAGCAGTACGAGAAGCATTTATGACATTTAGTTGTTCATCAGGAAAGCTATCATCAATAGGTAGTGGGTCATCAAGAACATTCTCTAGCCTAGACAAGTTGTCTGCAACGGGGTTCTCAGCTCCCTTTCTATCAATAATATGCAAATCAAATTCTTGTAGCAAGAGAACCCATATAATAAGTCTAGGTTTAGCATCTTTCTTTTCCATAAGATATTTAATAGCAGCATGATCCGTGTGAATAGTTACTTTAGAATCAACAATATAAGGTCTGAACTTATCACAAGCAAATACAACTACTAAGAATTCTTTTTCAGTAGTAGCATAATTTCTCTGAGCATTGTCTAGAGTTTTAGTAGCATATTGAATAACATTTAATTTCTTATCAACTCTAGAACAGCACCTACAACATAATCACTAGCATCACACATAATTTCAAAGGGTAAATTCCAATCAGGTGGCTGAACAATAGGTGCAGAGATCAATGCTTTCTAAGTATTTCAAATGCTTCTACGCAATCATCATCAAAGACAAATGCTATATCTTTTTGTAATAAATTAGTCAGAGGCTGAGAAATTTTTGAGAAGTCCTTAATGAACCTCCTATAAAAACCGGCGTGACCAAGGAAACTTCTTATACCTTTGATGTCCTTGGGACATGGCATCTTTTCAATAGCATCAACCTTAGCTTTATCAACTTCAATACCTCTTTTAGAAACTTTATACCCCCAAGACAATACCTTCATTAACCATAAAGTGGCACTTCTCCCAATTCAAGACAAGATTAGTTTCTTCACATCTCTGCAAAACTCGATCAAGGTTGCTCAACCAATCATCAAAAGAGGATCCATAGACGGAAAAATCGTCCATGAAAACCTCACAAATCTTTTCACAAAAATCAGAGAATATAGCCATCATGCATCTTTGAAAGGTAGCAGGTGCATTACATAAACCAAAAGGCATACGTCTATAAGCAAAAGTACGGAAAGGGCAAGTAAAAGTGCTCTTTGATTGATCATCAGCTGACACAGGTATTTGAGAGAAACCAGAATAACCATCTAGAAAGCAAAAATGTGTATGTTTGGATAATCTTTCTAGCATTTGATCGATAAAAGGTAAGGGGTAATGATCCTTTTTAGTAGCTTTATTTAGTTTGCGGAAATCAATTACCATCCTATAACCTATAATAATTCTTTGCGGAATCAATTCATCTTTATCATTAGGAACGACAGTAATACCTCCCTTCTTAGGGAGACAATGGACATGACTTACCCACTGACTATCGGCAACGGGATAAATTATACCTGCCTCAAGGAGCTTTAGTATTTCCTTTCTTACCACTTCTTTCATCTTAGGATTCAGCCATCGTTGGTGATCACGAACTGGTTTTGCATCTTTCTCCAAATTTATTTTTTGTTGACATAGTGTGGGACTAATGCCCTTAAGATCATCGAGAGTATATCCAATAGCAGCACGGTGCTTCTTCAGAGTTTTCAATAATCTCTCTTCTTCATGCTCTGAAAGGTTAGCACTAATAATAACAGGATATATCCTTTTCTCATCAAGATAAGCATATTTAAGAGTATCAGGTAACGGTTTGAGCTCAAACACGGGATCACCCTTGGGTGGAGGAGGATCCCCTAGGATTTCAACAGGCAAGTTGTGTTTCAGGATGGGTTCCTTGTAACGCCCACGATGCGGCTATATCTCCCACGTGTCGAGGCACGACTTAGAGGCATAACCGCATAGTGGTTTTATCGCAAGAAGGGTCATCTTCACACAATCCCATGTAATGAACAAGAATGGGATAAAGAGTTGGCTTACAATCGCCACTTCACACAATACATAAATATTATCATACATCATCCAAAATACAATCATATAGACCGACTACGGTCAAAATCCAGATGAAAATAAGACAACCCCAAATGTTAGATCCCCGATCGACCCAACTGGGCTCCACTACTGATCATCAGGAAAAGACACATAGTAACGACCACGTTCCTCGTCGAACTCCCACTTGAGATCGACGCCATCATCTGCACTGGCATCGTCGGCACCTGCAACTGTTTTGGTAGAACCTGTGAGTCACGGGGACTCAGCAATCTCACACCCGCGAGATCAAGACTATTTAAGCTTAAAGGGGGGGAATGGTGCAAAGAGGTGGAGCTGCAGCGGCAAAAGCATATATGGTGGCTAACTTGCGCATATGAGAGCGAGAAGAGAAGCAAAGGAACGGACGTCATCTAGCAATGACCAAGAAGTGATCCTGAACACCTACTTACGTCATACATAACACAGACCGTGTTCACTTCCCGGACTCCGCCGAGAAGAGACCATCACGGTTACACACGCACTTGGTGTATTTTAATTGGGTCAAGTGACAAGTTATCTACAACTGGACATTAACAAATTCCCATCTGCCTCATAACCGCGGGCACGACTTTCGAAAGATAATACCCTGCAGGGGTGTCCCAACCTAGCCCATCATAAGCTCTCACGGTCAACGAAGGATAAACCTTCTCCCGGAAAGACCCGATCAGTCTCGGAATCCCGGTTTACAAGACATCTCGACAATGGTAAAACAAGACCAGCAAAGCCGCCCGAATGTGCCGACAAATCCCGATAGGAGCTGCACATATCTCGTTCTCAGGGCACACCGGATTGTCCAAGCTTCCGATAGGCCAGACCAGAGTTGCCCCTGGTGGCCACCGGCGACTGACAGTTTGGACCAATACTCAGAGGAGCACTGGCCCGGGGGTTTAAAATAAAGATGACCCTCGGGCTCTAGAAAACCCGGGGGAAAAAGGTATAGGTCGCAAATGGTAAAACCAAGGTTGGGCCTTGCTGGAGGAGTTTTATTCAAGGCGAACTGTCAAGGGGGTCCCATAAATCACCCGACCGCGTAAGGAACGCAAACTCAAGGAACATAATCCCGGTATAACAGTAACTAGGGCGGCAAGAGTGGAACAAAACACCAGGCATAAGGCCGAGCCTTCCACCCTTTACCAAAATATATAGATGCATTAATTAAATAAGAGATATTGTGATATCACAACATATCCATGTTCCGACATGGAACAAACTTCAACTTCACCTGCAACTAGCAACGCTATAAGAGGGGCTGACCAAAAGCGGTAACATAGCCAAACAACGGTTTGCTAGGAGAGGATGGTTAGAGGTTGACATGGCTAAAAATAGGAGACATGATATAGCAAGTGATAGGTAGCGAGCATGGCAATAAAGCGAACAACTAGCATAGCAAAGATAGAAGTGATTTCGAGGGGTGGTCATCTTGCCTGCAAGATTCTCAGAGTTGTCGAAGGCTTGATCCTCGTAAGCGTACTCGACAGGTTCCTCGTTCACAAACTCGTCTCCTGGCTCTACCCAAAACAAGAACACAAACAAACGGAACCACAATCAACCACGAGAAATGCACAAGCAACATGATGCAAAACATGTATGATATGCAAGATATGATATGCGATGCATATGCGTGCTCCGGAAGGAAAATGATGAACATGGCAGTAACTTGGCAAACCAAGCATGCCACTGGAAAGATGAGATGATTTCGGTCGAAATCGATATAAAGATCTCCGGAATCGGATGCACGGTTTGCAAATGGCAAGCAAAACAAGAATGACACGAATCTGCGATAAACAGCAAGATAGTACCTAAAATGCAACAAGTAACAATGCTACAGCACACCAACATAGCAACAAAGCACATGGCAGTAAACTACAGGAGATTCTTGACAAAAGATGAACACTGAGCTACTGCTAGTTCACAACATATCAAGCTCAAACAAGCATGGCAAAAGTGCAAAAGATTACAGGTTCATAGACTTAGAGAAAAACTGGACATGGCAGAAATCAGCATCAGGTAGCAATGTTCAGAGCACGAAATCAATATGCTACAGGCACTTAACATGGCAACACAAGGCATACCAGTGTTCTACTAAATGCACATGACAAAAGTCCCTTACTGACCATAAGCCAAAAAGGACCAGAAGATATGATGGCAAGCATGTAAACATAGCAAGTTTCGTTATCAGGTTTCAGACTTGGCAGAAAACAGAGCATGGCAGAAATGTTATTATGTAGGCCTCTTTGTGAGCTTGAAGCACTCACTACAGAGCAATGCATGACAAACCAAGCATACCTACAGCAAGATGACATATTTATTAAGCTATCCATGGCAAGAACAATTGCATAGCATGTATGGATCAACTACAATAAGCAACTGCCAGAATTATTTTATAGCAAAAGTAGAGCAAGATTGAGTCATGCTATGGTACTCTAAAATTGCAAACAATTGCAGAAATGGATCAATTACAACTATAGCTACAAAACATCCTTACTGAACATCTCCAAAATATGCATGGATCTCTCTGTAGCATCAAGTTTATGTGGCAAAAAAATTACAGCAGACAAAGACAGAGAAATCAGTCCCTGAAAACAGAAATATTACGGGACCTATTTTGCATGCTTGTGCTAGTCACCACAGAGATCACAAAAATACATGGACTACAGCACTGGAAAGATGGCATGGCATACTTCAAAACACATGTAGAGCTCATGCTCAAAAGATACACAGATTAAATGATACAAAAATGACAAATCTTCAAGTTCTGATAAGAACCAGCGAATAACAGCAACTAGCCCTCTTCCAACGAAGATTTGGGCATCAAGATGACCTCTAATGAACATGGTGCAATTGAACAAAATGAAGAGCATCACGAGACGAACAATTTGACATATTACACGCGCGAATCGGAGCAACATACACAGAGTTATCGCATCTCGAACAGGAGCACATGCTGATGAAATAACAGGACTTGGAAAATATTTGGGGGGGGGGGTTTCGAGAGAAAGTCAACGGGGGGCTACCGAACGGATCTAGATCGGGGCTGGCGATGGCGCTCGGGACTCCGGTGGCCGGAGCTCGCCGGAGGGAGGAAGGAGGGCGGCGCGAGGGCGGCGGTGGAGGCCGGCGGCGGGGACCGGAGGGAGACCGGCGGCGGGCGGCGGCGGGACCACGTCGGGCGGCGGCGGAGAAGGCGGGGCCGGCCGGCGGCGATGGCAGCGGCGGCGGCCGGCGGTGGCGCGGGCGGGCGGCGCGCTGGGCGCGGAGGCGGCGGCCGGCTCGGGCCCGGGAGGGCCGCGGTCGGGCCTGCGGGCCGGCGGCGGCGGGAGGACCCGGCGGCGACACGTGGCGGCGGCGGGGCAGTTGGACGTGTCCGGCTCCGCCCGGACGTGTCCGGCGGCGGAGTGGGACGAGGGCTAGGGTTAGACTGCGGTTGTATCTCGGGATGCCCACATATTTATAGGTAGAGGGAGTTAGGAGGCTCCAAATGAGGTGTGGTTTTCGCCCACACGATCGTGATCGAACGACCTAGAGCATGGAAGAGAGTTTGGTGGGTTTTGGGCTGGTTTTGGAGGGGGGTTTTGCTGGACACTCAAATGGATTTTGCGAATGCCCGGTTAACCGTTGGAGTACCAAACGACCTCCGAATGGAACGAAACTTGACCGGTAGTCTCCGGGTGGTATATTAAGACCACTTGACAAGCCTCGGTCCATTCCGAGAAAGTTTGACACACGCACACGAAAGAAAACAAGAGGGGTGCACCGGAGGAGATAGGAGCGCCGGATTGGAAAACGGACAACGGGGAAAATGCTCGGATGCATGAGACGAACACGTATGCAAATGCAATGCACATGATGACATGATATGAAAATGCATGACATGACAAAATATAAAACGAAAGACAAAACCCGACAACGGAGGGAAAAACATATCACATAGCCGGAAATGGCAAGAGTCGGAGTTACAAATATGGCAAGTTACATGCGGGGTGTTACATTCCTGTTTAAAGAACACTTCATCTATTTACCTTCTTTCATTCATAAACATATCATTGTCATGGTCTAGCAAATATTGTTCTAAAGGATCACTAGGAGGTACGGCAATAGAAGCAAGACCAATAATTTCATCCTTACTAGGAAATTCCTCTTCACGGTGTTGTCTACGAAATTTAGAAAAGTTAAACTCATGAGACATATCACCTAGACCAATAGTAACAACATCCTTTTCGCAATCTATCTTAGCATTAACTATGTTCAAGAAGGGTCTACCAAAAATAATGGGACAAAAGCAATCTTGTGGGGAACCAAGAACAAGAAAATCAGCAGGATATTTAGTTTTCCCATACAAGACTTCAACATCTCTAACAATTCCAATGGGTGATATGGTATCTCTATTGGCAAGCTTGATGGTAACATCAATATCTTCTATCTCAGCAGGTGCAATTTCATGCATAATTTCTTTGTATAAGTCATGAGGTATAGCACTAGCACTGGCACCCATATCCCATAAGCCATGATAACAATGATCTCCTATTTTAATAGAAATAACAGGCATGCCTACCACGGGTCTATGTTTATCTTTAGCACAAGGTTTAGCAATTCTAGCAGTCTCATCACAGAAATGAATAACATGCCCATCAATATTATCAGACAAGAGATCTTTAACAATAGCAATATTAGGTTCAACTTTAACTTGCTCAGGAGGTGTATAAGTTCTAATATTGCTTTTACGAACCACAGTTGAAGCTTTAGCATGATCCTTTATCCTAACAGGAAAAGGTGGTTTCTCAACATAAGCAGTAGGAACAATAGGATCATTATAAGTGATAGTCTTTTCTTCAACTTTAATAGGTGCAGCTACTTTTACTTCTATGGGAGGATGATATTTAAACCACTTTTCCTTAGGGAGATCAACATGAGTAGCAAAGGATTCACAGAAAGAAGCTACTATCTCAGAGTCAAGTCCATAATTAGTGCTAAATTTATGGAAAACATCGGTATCCATAAAAGATTTAACACAATCAAACTTAGGTGTCATACCTGACTCCTTACCTTCGTCGAGGTCCCAATCTTCAGAGTTGCGTTTAATTCTTTCCAATAAATCCCATTTGAATTCAATAGTCTTCATCATAAAAGAGCCAGCAGAAGAAGTATCGAGCATGGTGCGATTGTTATCAGAAAGCCGAGCATAAATTTTTTGAATAATTATTTCTCTTGGGAGCTCATGATTGGGGCATGAATATAACATTGATTTAAGCCTCCCCCAAGCTTGAGCGATGCTTTCTCCTTCGCGAGGCCAAAAATTATATATATAATTGCGATCACGATGAACAAGATGCATAGGATAAAACTTCTGATGAAATTCCAATTTCAATCGTTTGTAGTTCCATGATCCCATATCATCACATAGCCTATACCATGTCAATGCATCTCCCTTCAAAGATAAAGGGAAGACCTTCTTCTTAATAACATCACCGGGCACACCTGCAAGCTTAAATAATCCACAAACTTCATCCACATATATTAGGTGCTCATCAGGATGCATTGTTCCGTCTCCTGCAAAAGGATTAGCTAGCAGTTTTTCTATCATACCCGAAGGAATCTCAAAGTAGACATTTTCATTTTCAGTAGGTTCAGTAGGTTGAGGAGCAATTCTTTGCTCTACTGGTCGGGGTGAAGATACCCCGAACAAGCCCCTCAAAGGATTACTTTCCATAGTAACAAGTGACAGCAAATTTCAGCACACTATATAAATTTTTCCTTACCAAATTCCACCTACCAAAGGCGCTTCACTCCCCGACAACGGCGCCAGAAAAGAGTCTTGATGACCCACAAGTATAGGGGATCTATCGTAGTCCTTTAGATAAGTAAGAGTATCGAACCCAACGAGGAGCAGAAGGAAATGATAAGCGGTTTTCAGCAAGGTATTCTCTGCAAGCACTGAAATTATAGGTAACAGATAGTTTTGTGATAAGATAATTGGTAACGAGAAACAAGTAACAAAAGTAAATAAAGTGCATCAAGGTGGCCCAATCCTTTTTGTAGCAAAGGACAAGACTGGACAAACTCTTATATAGAGAAAAGCGCTCCTGAGGACACATGGGAATTATCGTCAAGCTAGTTATCATCACATTCATATGATTCGCGTTCGGTACTTTGATAATTTGATATGTGGGTGGACCGGTGCTTGGGTGCTGTCCTTACTTGGACAAGCATCCCACTTATGATTAACCCCTATTGCAAGCATCCGCAACTACAAAAGAAGTATTAAGGTAAACCTAACCATAGCATGAAACAAGTGGATCCAAATCAGCCCCTTACGAAGCAACGCATAAACTAGGGTTTAAGCTTCTGTCACTCTAGCAACCCATCATCTACTTATTACTTCCCAATGCCTTCCTCTAGGCCCAAATAATGGTGAAGTGTCATGTACTCGACGTTCACATAACACCACTAGAGGAGAGACAACATACATCTCATCAAAATATCGAACGAATACCAAATCCACATGACTACTAATAGCAAGACTTCTCCCATGTCCTCAGGAACAAACGTAACTACTCACAAAGCATATTCATGTCCATAATCAGAGGAGTATTAATATGCATAAAGGATCTGAACATATGATCTTCCACCAAATAAACCAACTAGCATCAACTACAAGGAGTAATCAACACTACTAGCAACCTACAGGTACCAATCCCAGACTTAGAGACAAGAATTGGATACAAGAGATGAACTAGGGTTTGAGAGGAGATGGTGCTGGTGAAGATGTTGATGGAGATTGCCCTCTCCCGGTGAGAGGAGCGTTGGTGATGACGATGGCGATGATTTCCCCCTCCCGGAGGGAAGTGTCCCCGGCAGAACAGCTCTGCCGGAGCCCTAGATTGGTTCCGCCAAGGTTCCGCCTCGTGGCGGCAAAGTCTTGTCCCGAAAGCTTGCTTATGATTTTTCTTCGGACGAAAGACTTCATATAGCAGAAGATGGGCACCGGAGCGCCAACAGGGGGCCCACGAGGCAGGGGGCGCGCCCAGGGGGGTAGGGCGCGCCCCCACCCTCGTGGCCAGGGTGTGGGCCCCCTCTGGTATTTCTTCCGCTCAGTATTTTTTATTATTTCCAAAAATGACTTTCGTGGAGTTTCAAGACTTTTGGAGTTGTGCAGAATAGGTCTCTAATATTTGCTCCTTTTCCAGCCCAAAATTCCAGCTGCCGGCATTCTCCCTCCTTATGTAAACCTTGTAAAATAAGAGAGAATAGGCATAAGTATTGTGACATAATGTGTAATAACAGCCCATAATGCAATAAATATCGATATAAAAGCATGATGCAAAATGGACGTATCAGGCGCCTCTCCCTTCTCGATCTGCCAGCTGCGGGCGCAGAGGAGAAGAAGGCCAGGGCCAAGGACGTGAAGCGCAAGGAAGCAGCCGTGCTCGCAGCGGAGCCGGACACCAAGCGAGGCAGGGACCAGCCCGAGTCATCCAAGAGCAGCCGACTATTCTACGCCTTCCAAAACCTGAACACCCAGAGCACCAGCGTCTGTCAAGAACTCAGAGCGACTCGCGAAGGACGCTTCGGTTGATGCCTCGAGCGCAGTGACTGGGGCTACGGCCAAGGAGAAGGACGTGGAGGCAGACGCTGGGACGACCGTGGCCCGCGCTAGGAGTGGCGCGACAGGCCTCGTGAGGACCGCTGGCAGGATCATCCTCGCGAGGGCGCATGGAGGGACCAGCCTCGTGAGGATCGTCCTCAGGGCAACGCCGGTCTTCCCCCACTGCCGCCACCACAAAGAAGGAATGACGACCACCATCAAGACGAGGGGGCTGGGGGCTTCTAGGAGCCGCGTGCAATCGCCTGCATCTTGGGCGGCGCTCAGGCCCCAGCCTCGCAGCGTATCTTCAAATAGTTCGCTCGTAAGGTGAATGCAGTCATGCCCAAGCTCGAGGCCACGCGCCCGCTCAGGTGGTCCCAGTGCGCCATCACCTTCAACTCGGCAGATCAGCTCAAGTTCGCAGCCACCGCTGGCGCCCTCCCGATGCTTTGTTCACCAGTCATCAGCAATGTGCAAGTTACCAAGACCCTCATCGACGGCGGCGTAGGGTCAACGTCCTGTCCATCGACACGTTTGACAACCTCCAAGTGCCATATGAGCAGCTTCAGCCTACCAAGCCTTTCTCAGGAGTGACCGACGGTTCCACCACACCGATAGGGCAGGTCCGCCTCCCTGTCACCTTCGGGGAACGCAAGAACTACCGCACCGAGCTCATCGACTTCGACGTCGCGCACATCCGTCTGCCATACAACGCCATCCGCGGGTATCCAGCCCTGGCCAAGTTCATGGCGGTGACACACCACGGCTACTATGTCCTCAACATGTCAGGAAGCGGCGGAATCATCACGGTCCCGTGCGAAGAAAGAGATGCAGCGTGCTCCCTCGAGCGCGCCTTTCAAGCTGCCGCAATCGACGACCCCGACAGCAAGAGAGAGGATCCTCCCGAGGCCATCCCCAAGAAGAAGAAGCAGCTGCGCCGTGCCGGACCTCAGGAGGGTGGCGTCGCGGCTGGAACCTCATCAGGATCAGCGCCCACTCCAGGGGCGCCTCCCTCCGTCGCATAGGAAGGCGCGCCCAGCACCCTCCCCGGGCAGGGCTCGGGGGCTCTCTTCTGGAGGGCCTCAGACCTTGCCAACATCACGAGGGAGGCGCTCGGGCACCACTTGGAGGCGTGCTTCGCAGCACGTTTCCCTCAGGAGAATACAGGGCAAGGAGTGCCCACCACTCAGGAGTTCATCACCAAGACCACTCAGGAACTGCAAGACGCAAGGGCCATGAGCGGCGACCGCCGCTCACGAGGCGCAGCTCCCCATCCAGGCGAGGATGCCGGGCTGCGCGTCTGCATCGACGTTCCAGGGCTCAACAGGGCCGCTTCTCAGGAGCTTTTCTGGCCTTCGCGCGTGGGCCAATGCGAGGGTCCACCGCACAGCTACGTTCGCATGCCTTTTGGCTTGCCAAGCGTGTCGTTCATCTACCAGCGCAACTTGCGGCACGCCCTGGCGGCTCAGGAGGCCAGGCACTGCGCTATCCTGGTGGAGATGGAGACGGTCCTCAAGGAACCGCCTGAGGCCCCAGAGCCTCCCGAGGCTCAGGGCCCTGGTGGCTCATAAGGGACGACCCCTTCGTCGCGTGGATCCATCCCTGTGGCATGTATCCCTTTTGCTTATGTCTTTAGTTTACCCTGTTGGGGGCGCCCCTCGGGCTGCATCATCCCCAAGTCGCTCGGGTCTGACCCAGTGGCATGTATCTTTCTGCATTTACCCAAGCTGATTTGCCTTCCATGCTTAATCTGCCAATGATTATCACCTGCCCGATTGCCACCCGCCACGGGTACGTCCCTTCATCATGCAATTCACTTGCGCATTAAAAGGGGGGCTCCTGAGCATCGCGACTCAGGAGCTCTTACTGGCTCTCCAGCCCTCACCCCCTGGCCTTGACTACGGCATCGCGACCTGGCATACCAGCGGCGGCTGAGCTCGCTCGAGGGCCGGGACCTGAGGACGTAGAGCACTTGCACCTAACCGCCTCGCAGGGACACACATCTATCAAAAACCCAAGACCAGGCGCAACCCGCCTTGAGGTAGGGCCTCGTGAGTCCCGCGCTGGTTCATGAGTGCCCAGATACACCTCGCTGCCCTACCGTGCAAGCCACGTGTCAGGGCGGGGTTGTACACGCCCCGGGGGCTCCTCCCGGAGGGGCCCCCCTCCCATGCACAAGTGGAAGCACCATGCTCCGCGTTGGCCGTCGACACTGCCGAGGAGCGGCAATGCCCGTGCACAAGCGGAAGCACTATGCTCCGCGCTGGTGATAAACAACTGAGGGCGGCCTCACGGCCGTACCAACCTCAGGGAGCCTTAGAGCTCAGCGTCCGGCATCACCGCAACGCCTCCCCTCGGGAGAGCCGTGCAAGGGGGCTGGGCACGGGGGCTGCGCTCGGGTCACGCCCAAGCGTACGCCACCCAACCAGGTCTCCCGGACCTGGGGGCTGCGCTCGGGTCACGCCCAAGCGCACGCCACCCAGCCAGGTCTCCCGGACCTGGCCGTTGCACGCCCCTCCCGAGGCCTCGGCGAGGGCAGGTATGGAGATTGTTTGCACGTCAAGGGGGACTCCTGAGCATCGCGACTCAGGAGCCTAACTGGTCACGTAGCCCCTCACTCCTTGGTCCGTCCTGGTCTCCGGTCGGCCCAATGGCGGTTGAGGTATGCATGGGGCCGGGCTCTGCCGACGTAGAACATTAATCTATCCTCGCGTACTCTCCCTATAAGCTGTTTGCGCGTCAAGGGGGACTCCTGAGCATCGTGACTCAGGAGCCTAACTGGTCACGTAGCCCCTCACTCCTTGGTCCGTCCTGGTCTCCGATCGGCCCAATGGCGGTTGAGGTATGCGCGGGGCCGGGCTCTGCGGACGCAGAACACAAAGCAAATAGGAAGGAAATCGCAAAATCTCGAAGCAAATATTACAAAATATATTGTCCTCACAATATCAAATGAAAATTTTAACACCTCCATGAGGCCTGATGCATATTACAGGAACGAAACAGGAGAGCGGCCGCAGGTCACCCCTGGACACCGCCATCACCTGCAGAAGTTGCTCCTCCCCGGGTAACGTCGCCTTCACCTGCACCACCAGCCGCAGGATCGGCGGCATCGCCGGACAAGGGTGCGGAGGCAAAGCCGCGGAACTTCTTCAGCAGGGCCTCCACCTGACCTTGCACAGCTACGGTGGCGGCTGCGCAGTGATCATCAGCCACATGCTCCAGCAGCTCGTCAAGACAAGCGTTGGGGTCGCGGAGGTACAAATGGCTGAAGACGCTAGTCAATGCAGCTGAAGACAGGACGCGAGCTTCTGCCTCCGCCATGGGACCAATACCATCCGCAACTTCCTCGAGCGCCTTCACCAAGAGGGGAAGCAGCAGGGCGGGGCCATCCTCATCAGTGGTCAGCGGCCTCTCCAAGCCGTGCTCGTAGAGCGTCTTCAGTGCCACGCGAGACCTCTGCTCGAGGTCGGCAAAGGCCACGCAGTCTTCGGCCAGGACCCGTGCCTTGGCATCAAGATCGGCCTCCCTCGCCTTCACCTTCCGATCCATCTCTTCCAGCCGGCTGCGCTCGGCGGCCTGCGTTTTCCCCAACTCCCCCAGCTCAGTGTCACGGTTCTTGATGGCGTCCTCCCAAGTCTTCATCTCCTCCTCCTTCACCTGGCAGCCACGTGCTTCTTCGGCGTGCTTGTCGCGCAGGCTGTTCAGCTCATCCTCCAGCTCTCGGCAGCGGTCGCGGGCGGCCTTGGCGTCCTTCGGTGCCGCCTCACGATCAGCTGCAGCATTGGCAGCGCTCTGCTTCTCCTTCTCGGAAGACGTCGTGGCTTGGCTCAACGTCGCGCGAACCACTAAGTCGGAGGGAAGCCAGCAAGAGGCCAGCTCCAGGCGTCCGGCCACCAGGCGCGGGTCCGCGCTCAGGAGATCTGCCTGCAACTGGGTCATCTCCAGAAGGGCATGCTCCAGGACAACAGCAGGGGCAGAAGAACCTGGGAGTGGAGGTGCAGCACTAGGAGGAGACGACGCCGTCACCAGGGCCTGGGAGACTGCGGGTTCCAGAGCAGTCGGGACCTCTTCAGTCGGGCCAGACGCCGGCACCTCTGGGGCCAGCGGGGCCATGGGGGCTGACTCCTCCCGGCGATGCTCCTCTTGGCCTCGCAAAGATGACTGGGCTGGGGAGGTGCGAGTGCTCGCGTCTCTTTTCTCAGCAGAAGGGGGTGTAGCCGTCGTACCCTCTTTCCTCTTCTTCGCCGCAGACAGCGGCCTGGACAACCAAAGACGAAAGTCAGGAGGCAGCGACATGAGCAAAGACAAGACGGAGATCAAGCACTTATTGGTCCACCGCGGTGTATTCCACCCTCCGCTTGAGAAGCTTGAAGCCTGAAAGCATCGGGGCCTGAGAAGCGGGCGCGCGGGCTCCGGTGGCAGAAGGCGGCGCAGCAGAAGGGCCGGAGCCGGCCCCGGGAGGCGTCAAGACGGGGGCAGCATCTCAAAGAACCAACGACGACCTGCTCCTTGTCGGAATGACGGGCAGTTCTCCCTCCTCCCGGCGGGCATCGACCTCGGCGTCGTCAGGAAGGGTGCGGAGGATTTCAGCTTTGCTCAAGGGGGAGTTTTCCCCCATCTCTTCGAGGGTCGCTTCCGAGTCCCCCCCTCTTCTTTCCCCCCACGGGACTTGTCAGAAGATAGCTCCACCGGCTTCGGCGCCGCCGGGGCTCCGGAGAGCGCAGGCGGCACCAGCCCGCACGCGTCGAAGGTTGGCCTGGAGACCACAAGCGGCTCCCAGTCCTTGCGAAGGAACAAAGGAGTGAAGGCGCTCGGCGGGTACTCCTGGTTATCCCCAACCAGGAGGTGCAGGACAACATCCAGTTCGTCGTCAGGCAGGGCCCCCGGCCTCAGGCGGGTCTTGTCTTCTCCATCTCCAAGCTTCCACAAGGGGCGCGCTCGCGCCTGGAACGGGGCGACGCGCAACATCAAGAATTCCCTCAGGAGCATGGCCCCTGTGTCCTTCGCCGCCTTTGCGTTGCCCAGCTTCAGGTCGGTCTGCATCTGCGCCAACACCGGCGACGCCCGCTCGTCGGCGAGCTCTGCGCGGGGCCACCCCTTGTTAAACAGGGGCGCCTCCATTGGCAATGCCAAGCGCAGGTGGATGCACTTAGCGTCCATCATGACCCATTTGGCCCAAATGTTGTCGTCTCTCTTCCCGGTGCTTGAGATTGAGTTGGCTTTGCCGGATGCGACGAAATTGGCGCACCCGGAAACATGGCCCTCGCTGGCGCAGAGGAAGAAGAAGTGGCGCAGAAGCGCCACAGACGGCATCACGCCCAGATATGCCTCGCAATAGTAGGCGAAGATTGACAGGAGGAGGATAGAGTTGGGATGGAGGTGCAACGCCTTCAGACCGTAGTGGCCGAGGACCTCATAAAAGAAATCGGAGAAGGGGGGAACCCACCCGGCGGCGATGCTGCTCGAGAAGAAGGGGAAGAAGGTGCTTCCCTCAGACTCCGGCACGTCGGAGGCAAGCCGGAGCTCCGTCTTCCCCCACTCATTGCTCTCCCCCGCCGTCAGCAGGCGCGCGAAGGCGAGGCTCTTTTCGGTGACGGTGGGTGCTTCAAGAGCTGGCTCGTACCAAGCCGGCGCCGAGGAGGATTTGACCTTGCGCGGCGCCATGGGTCGCAGATGCGGAGCGAAATCGGAGCAGATCTGGAGGTTTCGGCAGCAAGGAGCGAGAAAGGGGATCTGAGGCTAGGCAAAGGGGACCAGTGAAGACAAGCGCTGCCTGCGCCAGCCTTTTTGTCAAGTCGAGCAGTTGCCAAGGCCGCGTGGGGAAGTGGAGACGCCCACGTCCAATCAACCGCCACGCGTCGACCAGGGCCGCAGGCTTTTGGGGCCCGCGGCGCTCCGCGCTTGACCTTTGGCTTCGCCTCGAAGCCAAGCCCGAGCGCACCTTGGGCCCGAGGGCTACTGTCGGCGTTCTGGGAACGGGGGTCCCCAGACTTGCCTGCCTGTGGCCCATGGCGTGGCTTCGCTAGCAGGCCTGTACAGCCCATCTTCATCAACAAGGCATTCGAGATCCTCGCGAGGCGGACGACGCAAGACCTCCTCAGGGGCGGCCTCACCAGGCTGCCTCGCGAGGAGCGGAGATATCAGGGCGGGGCAAACCTCGCGAGGCTCTCATGACGTGAGCCATGACGATCGACACCAGGCAGGCGCCAGCGCGTGCAGCGTCCTTGTTTCCTCTTTGGTGCCAAGGGGCAAGCGTAGGCGCGGAGTACCGAGGCATCAGGCAAAGGTTTCCATATCAGTGCAACGAGACCAAGACCAGTAGGCCGGCAGGACGGATGTCACCGTGGAGCCCAAGACGACGTCATCACCAGAGCCCTTTCGCAGGCAAAGACCGCTTTTGTCACGATAGCTTGTACTAGCTGTCCACTTTCAAATTGGCCGCCGTTGTTGGCTCCCTTCCCGCTCAATATTTGGGAAGAGGACCAGGGCCTCCATAAATAGGACTAGCCACCACCAAAGGAGGCAAGCTTGATCTCATCTGATCGAGAGCCAACCCTTAGCCACACCGAACGCAATAACACCTCAACCTCAGGAGGTTGTTCTCCCCCTTGTATTATTCTTCATCAGCCCAAGAGGCAATCCACCACCACCACACTGGAGTAGAGTGTTACACCACAACGGTGGCCCGAACTAGTATAAATCTTGTGTTCCTTGTGTTGCGAGTTCGTCGAGTTCATCCGCGAGATCTTAGCGAGTTAGGGCGTGGATCGGTAGGAGGGAAAGAACTTCGCGCGCACCCCATAGTTTGAACCTTAAGGGTTTTGCCGGAACCCGAGATCCGACAAAACCCGCCCCTCTAGCACCTGACTGAGGCGATGGCGTCTGCACTGGCCCAGGCTGCTTCTGCGTCGGCCTCGCGACGTGGTGTGGCGGCGGCACGGCCCGCTACTGATGGATGGGCACTTGAGCAGGCGGAACGGCCGGCCTAGGCTGCGGCAGCCGTGGCCCGTGCGTAGCGCCGCCCTGTCCCGCGGCCGCAGTCGGACCAGTCCCGCCCCAACCCGCAGCGGCCACAGCACCTGGAGTCAGCACCGGCGGCCTCTGGCCAGGCTGACCTCCACCGCGACCCGCGGCGCCTCCGCGACCCGCAGCGGCTGACGTGACCACGGCCACCATCTGCGGGGCAGAGCCAGGCAGTACTGCACTGCCGCGTACAGCACCAGCAGCGGAAGGAGCCGCCCCTCGTCCAGCACCAGCAGCGGGCGGTGCCGCACCACCGCGACCAGCCCAGTCCCCACAGCCACTTTCTTCGCTGGCGGCGCACCGGCCCCTCGGCCGGCCATGGCCAGGAGAGGAGGGATCCGAACCGCACGTCCAGGGCCACACGAGGGAAAGCCAGGCGTCGCCCTGCGCCGTCGAACCCTAGCGCGTGACGGTTGCTCACGAGAATTGCAGAGGTCGAACGCGATCCTGCGAGAGTCGGCACAACCAATATGGGATGGCACCGGTTCAACCTGGGCCTCATACCCAGTTGACCCCGGCCCACGGCCCAGACTCCGCCTGACTCGGCCCACTTCGACCGAGAAGGAAATTCAAACGATTCTGTCGAGCAGCTGCGATCCCGATCACCGGCAGTTCCGGCGCTGACACCACGGCCGGCGCCGGCGCCGGTCTAGCCTCCGTTCGGCGAGCAGGCTTTCTCCTAGTCACTACTTTCCATGAATCCGGCCGAATCAAATCAAAAAGAGTTAAGTTCGGTAGACTTACCGTCTGCATACCTATCCTCGGTGGTTAATGATGTTCGCTGAGAGGTGGTGTTACTCTATCTCAGTTCAGCTAATGAGCATGTTAGCAGTTGCTAATGAACTTTGGCACTATGCAACTGTACCTTATTTGTGGAAGTTAAGCTTATTGGTATTTAGTGCTACTCCCTCCGTTCCTAAATATAAGTCTTTTTAAAGATTTCAATATGGACTACAGACATATTTTAGAGTGTAAATTCACTCATGTTACTCTGTATGTAGTTCGCATTGAAATCTAAAAAAACTTATATTTAGAAACGGAGGGAGTACATTACGCCATTGTGTACAACTCTGCATGCACTTGGTACCCCAACCGTTGTGTTTCTTCTTACATATGTTCTGTCGAGGTTGCTCTGGTCTGAACTGCAATCTCTCTAGCCCGGGGTTCATTTGCTATGTTGATTACGCCATTGGTGCTTCCCCAACATGATTAAAATCTAGTAATGGAACAAAGCCAGCGTCTGATCCTAAAGCAGCGTTAGGGTTCCACTCGGTCCCTCGCCACCGTCTTCTGTCGTCCTAATAGGTTCTAGTGAAACGTAGGTTGTGATTTTTCTGATTGAGACAATCAGGTCATTGTTTTTAAGCTCGGGAAAGTTGTATCTCAGCTCGCACCCAGGTACACGCTCTATTCTTTTTATCTCTTAGTTGCTCGAGGACGAGCAACATTTAAGCTTTGGAGAGTTGATGCCTTAATATTTTGACACTTTCACATGAGTACTTATAGCACATATGTCCGTGTATTGCAATGGCAGAGATAATTAACGTGTCCACTGAAATATCCATTAGCACGGCCCAACAACATCTGAATTATGACAGGCCACGACAGATAGGTATACACTAAGGTCTAGCAGAAATTCATACTAGTAGGACATTAAGAAGCATACTACACAGACAATAATTTTGGTGCAGTTTTTGTATAGGGAATCTGATCTTAAAGAGCCTAATTTTCATTTATGTTTTTTATCTCCACTGATCACGCCCTTTATTCTCTCCTTTCTTTATTACTTCTATGTGCCCATTGAAACCGATCATTAATACTCCCTCCAATCTATATCTTAACATACTTCATAAAAAGTTATATTGTGTGTTAGCATTTTCCAAAATACACCATTGCTATTAATTAGGTTAATTAAGGTGGTTAATAGGAATAAATAATAGCACGGTTGAAACTACGCATTTTTCTGATCAAATTACATATAAAAATTATTTTTAATTCAAGTTGCAGTTGCAAAGTAATAACATTATCATGTTTAATCAATTCTCTGTAAATAATAAAAGGCCAGTGATCTAAATGAGCCGAAAACATAGTGAACTGGGCAAACACGAAATACTAACCAGCACCCAGGAGCGCAAGATAGCGGCTACCATAGTTGGGCTGAAGCTAACAGAGAAAGGGCACTTAATGTTGGACCGAGGGTTACTTAAAGAAAAAATCAAGGGCTTTTTTTTGTAAAATGTAAACATGTGACGAGGACGGGCAGAAACACTCCGTACTTTATTAGTAGGTATAGATTTGGTGGTTTTTGCCGGTTCTTGTTTAACGATAATCCTTCGAGGACAAGAAACCTTGTGTTTTCTACTTGATGCGCAGGACCATACACTTTTGAAGGAAATCAATCAATACCCATGTCATTGGAGCAAACCAGAGCAACTTCCCTTTTGCATATTTCCATTTGGTGCACCAGAGAAGAAGATGACGCCTGGTACGAGCGTGAACACTCGTACTAGCCACTGCCATCTCCCACTTATCAATCCAAACAACTTTCGTGAAGGGGAGGAGGTAGTTAGAGGCAATCAGAAGCACCAGAGTGGAAGACTCCACATATGAAGAAGAGAGAAGCGATCCAGGAGAGAACTTCATTTAGATCCATCCCGACGATCTCAGATCTTCACCACTTTCATTTTGTCGACAATACTACCATTGACAGAGTTAATCGAATTTGTAAGGCTAGGGTTTGCAACTCTATTCATATCTATTCAAAGATTGAGATCCGATCGATCATTCATACTATTGTGGACATTTTGCGATATTATCGATATGATTTCTCCCATTTAATCCCTATATTTATTGGTTGTTCCCCTCTCATGCGTGAGTAGTTCCCCATAGGCCTGGGAGATGCAGGGGATTGGTCAGATTCATTTTGTGCTCGTTCTATATGTCATTATTTGTGAAACTACTCCTATGATTAATTATTAAGTTGTTTTTCTGTGACAAGCGCAATGCATGTTGTCCAATTTAAGGGTCCAGGCAACATAATGCAACACATGCAACACAAATCGTTCAACAAATCCGTGACTTTCAGATGATAGATGTTGGTATCTATGAGGAGTGAAGACGATACGAGGATAGCGGGAATCCATGACAAGTGTCGGTCCGGTCTCACGATCTTGATTGTTGAGACGACATTCACATGGAACCGTCGATGTAGGACAATTAAGGAGAACGATCCCTATTGTGAGGAGCTCGACTATTCAAGGGTGAACCACCTATCGAACATATAGTCGATGAAGTAGAATTACACGAAAAGGTAATTGGTATTACCAATGCACTGACACACTTGATGTACATCATGATCCGAAGTTTCCTTGCACCTAACCTCTAGTGTATCAAAACCAAACGTTTAACTTTTAGTCTTTTACTTTTTATTTTTTTACTCTATATTCCTTACTTTCTTTCATGTGCAACCAATTTCCATACTCATTTGGTATATTCGTGCTTTCGGAACAATACTAATCTTAGCAGGTATTCAAACACTTAATTCACACAAGACCTATGATAGAAATGACAAGATTAATACTCTCACCCACTTCTCGTTAGGAATGGTTACTAATTGAATACTTGCACAAATTTTGCTAAATGATCATGTGTGTCTTACAGGCCATCATCATCCCACTTGAATCCGCTAGAAAACCGTCTCATCGTCATGTCTGGGCACATCCTCTATGAACCGACATTAACGTGGCATGAAGACTGGGACAGAGCAGGTTTCTCGGTCGCCACACCGATGTGAATGCCGAGACATTCGGCCGGCATGCAGCAATGACCGGTCATGTTCGCTCTAGACTGGCATCAATGTGACACCGAGAGCGGAGTGTCGATTGGGGCGGAACGCAACAAAGGGTTTTGTTTGGGTCCTAATTGTCGGACGCCTACGTGGCGGGGGTCTGGATACCCACAAATTTCCCTCGGCTTTGCTTGTGGTTTGAGGAAATTTAGACGTACGAATCAGTTCATGGACGTTTGATAGGGTACGTTGGATGACAAAAAATGTATGAACCGCGCGCTCTAAATAACTGAAGGCATTTTGGTGCACAGCCTTGGAGTTGCCCTTATCATTCCTCCTCGGCGAACACTAGAAGCGATGCTCCATTCAATCCATATTAAGTGTCTTCGATTTATAATTAATTTATAAAGTAACAACAATTAATATATTTTTCTAGAATATGCACGAGTGTGCATATCATATATTAGAGAAGAAAGTGGTGAAGAAACCCTCCACAAGGTTTACATAATATTTACAAGGAACTCCAGCCTCCACCGCCACTCACGCTACAATATGAACTACTCACCACTAGCCTGCCTACTTAGACCACTAAAGAAGAAGTCCAGGTCGCCCTTGAGCAGTCCTGCTGATCTCCATATCCATCCTTCGGAATCAATGTTCCACAGCAATAGTTGCAGTGATGGTGTTTCTCCGTCGAAGACTATTGCATTGCGGTGTTTCCATAGTTCCCATAATCCTAGAGTGATAATCGTTTTTAAGTCTCTAGTGGAACTATGCATCGCCACACGTGTGGAGCACCATTCCACCAATGTATCCTCCGGCGCTGAAGCATGTCTCGTGTCCCCAAGGGCACTCCAAATCCATAGCCACAATGTTCTTGCAAAGATGCAGGCGAGTAGTATGTGATTGATCGTTTTGACATGTTGGTTGCAGAAGGGACACGTAGTTTGGTGAGGCAGACCGCGTCGAGCTAATCGGTCCGAAGTCCAGCAGCGGAGCCAGAAGGGCTTGTCGTAACGAACGTGAGGCCTTGATCCCTGGAGCCACCACATCATATATTTTGGCGCCACATCTTGTACTTTGTTGCCATGGAGCCATCTATCCTCCCAAAATTGAACTGTATCACCATTGCCAATGGTTGCATGCGTTGCTACCTGGAGGATCTCTCTCGCTTCGGAAGTAACATTGATCTCAAAGCCCGCCCAAGGCCGATGTCTGTTCGTACGTCTTAGCCATAGCCATAATGCCTGTAGTGCGGTTCAGCTATCTCAAGTTGGGGATGCCAAGACCACCAGCCCAGCGAGGAGTGCAAACCTGCTCCCAGGCCACCGAGCAGTTACCGTCGTGCGCCTCTCGCTTCGTGCACCATAGGAAACCACGACAAATCTTCTCCAATGCCCGAATTGTCTTCGATGGTAGCTCGAGAGCCATGAGGGCATATATCGGGATAGCGCAGAGAACTGACCAAATCAGAAGCAGCCAGCCGCTCTTAGGTTTTGAAATTCCTCTCCAAGTTGGCAGATTCTTCGCCAATTGATCTACAAGGTACTGAAACTGGGGTGTGAGGGAGTCCTGGATTAGGGGGTCCTCAGGTGTCCGGGCTATGTGAAATGGGCCGGCTGATGGGCCGTTAAGATACAAGGTAGAAGGCCTTCCCCCGTGTCCGGATGGGACTCTCCTATGCGTGGATGGCAAGATTGGCGTCCGGATATGTAATTTCCTTCTTCTGCAAGCCAACTCTGTACAACCCTAGGCCCCTCCGATGTCTATATAAAACGGAGGGTTTAGTCCGTAGAGGCTATCAGAATTCATATAGGCTAGACATCTAGGGTTTAGCCATTACGATCTTGAGGTAGATCAACTCTTGTAACCCCTATACTCATCAAAGTCAATCAAGTAGGAAGTAGGGTTTTACCTCCATCGAGAGGGCCCGAACCTGGATAAACATCGTGTTCCGAGTGTCCCTTGTTACCTTTGATCCTCAGACGCATAGTTCTGGACCCCCTACCCGAGATCAGCCGGTTTTGACATCGACATTTGTGCTTTCATAGAGAGTTCCACTGTGCCGTCGCCAGAAGGTTCGATGGCTCGTTTGATCATGAACAACGATGCTGTTTCCGGGGAAACTTTCCTCCCTTGTCAACTTTTCATGTTTGGCGGCTTCGCTCTGTGAGCCAATTCAATCGGCCACCTCGAGCAGATCGATAGCTACGCCCCTGGTCATCAGATCAGGTTCGGAAATCTGAATTACGTCCCTGATATCCGTGGAGACTTAATCTTCAAAGGATTATCGGCTCCAACCGCTCCTCACCTACAAGAAGGAAACCCGTCAGATCCATTATGTGGCCTCGCGCGAGAGTCAGCAATCATCCCTGCCCTGGCCTTAGATCCAGAGTAGACCACTTCATCCGAAGATGGGAGTTTTAAACCCACCGAACTCTCTCCTGCCATGGAACACCCTGCTGGAGACCCAGAGGCGGCTACACCGTCGGCAAACTTGGAACCAAGTAGGACTCTCCCTGTCATGGGAGAGCCGAACTCACCTCTAGAAGCTAGCTCCGAACTCTCAAAGTCTACGCCCGTTGAGCACGACCAAGTGGCATGTACCATGCCTGGCCCCACAGGACCTCGGTTCCCCATCCGGCCTTCGCTCCTAAGTGAGGCCTTGGATTTAATGCGATCTCTCGCCATTACAGAAGTATCGCTTCCGAACTATGCCCAGCCCGAACTAGGGGCTGAGTGCAGGCAATTTTGCGTCCCACCCACCACCCACTTAGTAGCCACTGTCGAAGACTTAACCGACATGCTCGACTACGCTTTCGAAGACATCGATGGTATGGACGATGATGCCGGAGCCGAACCAAGCCAAAACCTGCCTATCACTGGGCGTTGGACTGCCACCTCTACATACGACGTGTACATGGTGGATACACCCAAGGAGGACGATGATGGAAATCAGGATCCGATCGAGGACAAGCCCGTCGAGGTACCACCAAAGCATCAACATCAGCGTTGCCGTTCACGACCACGGTGGGGAAAAGAAAGTAATACCGGCACCGGAGACAACAACACTCCGGAGAATGCCGAAGACTCTGACCACCCATCGAGCCTGCCATGGAACAAGATAATTGGGAAGACGGACAAGTCAATCCAGACAAACTTGCCGAGAATGAGGATTCGGAGGATAGTAACTATCTACCGGCCTCCGAGGAAGAAGTCAGCCTCGGCAACGAAGATTTCATCATGCCAGAGGAACCCCTCGAGCAAGAACGCTTCAAGCGACAGCTCATCGCCATGGCGAGGAGCCTCAAAAAGAAACAGCAACAGCTTCAGGCCGAACAGGATACGCTCAATGACAGATGGACCCAGGTCCCAGCTGCTGAGGAATATGGCCTCGAGCGTCCAACAAAGAGTTATCCGAAGCGTCGGCTACTGCCGCAATTCGATGAAGGGGCCCTTGAGCCGATACTGTCAAGATATAATCATGCTGATGAACCAGACCGACCACCACGTGGACGAGACAAAGCGGCTACTTGCGCCGAACATCAGCCCGCGCCACCCCGCCGTCGAGGCAAAGAGGTAGCGGTCCCAGGTTACACCTATGACTTACGTCAGGACCTGGACAATAGAGCTGGTCAGACCAGATCAATCTATGGATCAAGGGGGCGTGCTCGAACAAGAGACGACGGACATCAAGCTTGGCATGACAGGCATAACCAAACCTGGGCGGAAAACCGAACACAGATGTCATCCGAGCTCCGTCGTGACATTGCCCGATACAGAGGCACCGCACACCCCTTATGCTTCAGCGATGAGGTAATGCAGCATCAGTTCCCAAAAGGGTTCAAACCCGTAAACATTGAAGCATACGACGGAACGACATATCCCGCTGTATGGATTGAAGATTTTCTTCTCCATATTCACATGGCTCGTGGCGACGACCTTCACGCCATTAAATACCTCCCCCTAAAGCTAAAGGGGCCAGCACGACACTTGTTAAATAGCCTCACGGAGAACTCCATTGGTAGTTGGGAAGATTTGGAGGATGCCTTTCGAGACAACTTCCAAGGTACCTATGTCCGGCCTCCGGATGCCGATGACCTTAGTCATATAGTCCAGCAACCCCAAGAGTCAGCCCGCAAGCTCTAGACTAGGTTCTTAATTAAAAAGAACCAAATCGTCTACTGTCTGGAAACCGAAGCCCTCGCGGCCTTTAAACATAGCGTCTGCGACGAATGGCTCGCCCGACACCTAGGTCAGGAAAAGCCGAAGTCTATGGCACCTCTTACCACACTCATGACCCGCTTTTGCGTGGGAGAAGACAGCTGGTTGGCTCGTAGAAGCAACAGTACCAGCGACCCTGGCACCTCCGAAGCCAGGGATGCCAACGGCAGGCCACGCCACAATAAAGATAAGCGTCGAAACAACAACGAAGAAACCGAAGACACATCGGTTAACGTCGGATTCAGCGGCTCTAAATCCGGTCAGCGGAAGAAGCCATTCAAAGGAAATAAAGATGGTCCATCTAATTTAGACAAAATACTCGATCGACCTTGCCAGATTCATGGAACCCCTGACAAGCCTGCCAATCATCCCAACAGAAACTGTTGGGTCTTCAAACAGGCTGGTAAGGTAAATACCGAGCATAAGGGGAAAGGGCCGCCAAGCGAAGACGATGATGAGCCCCGCCCGCCGAACATAGGGGGGCAAAAGAAATTCCCTCCTGAGGTGAAAACAGTGAATATGATATATGTCACGCATATCCCCAAGAGGGAGGTCAAGCGCGCACTAAGGGACGTCTACGCCGTAGAGCCTGTCGCCCCTAAATTCCACCCGTGGTCGGCTTGTCCAATAACCTTCGATCGCAGGGACCACCCGACCAGTATCCGTCATGGAGGTTCGGCAACCCTGGTCCTCGATCCAATTATCGACGAATACCATCTCACTCGAGTCCTTATGGACCGCGGTAGCAGTCTTAACCTGATCTATCAAGACACTGTCCGAAAATGGGTATTGACCTGTCAAGAATCAAGCCTAGTAACACCACCTTTAAAGGAGTGATATCCGGCGTCGAGGCCCGCTGCACGGGTTCATTAACATTGGAAGTAGTCTTCGGTTCTCCGGATAACTTCTGAAGCGAAGACTTGATCTTTGACATTGTCCCCTTACGCAGTGGGTATCACACACTGCTCGGACGAACCGCTTTCGCCCGCTTCAATGCAATCCCGCACTATGCTTACTTAAAGCTCAAAATGCCTGGACCCCGCGGCGTTATCACAGTCAATGGAAACATGCAACGCTCCCTCCATACTGAGGAGCACACTGCGGCCCTTGCAGCTGAGGTACAGAGCGGCCTCATCAAACTGAATAAATCATCGGCCATCAAGGCCCCGGACACCGTCAAGCGAGTCCGGCCTAATCCACAGAATGACAGCTCCATGGATCTAGAGCTAGACTAGTAGTCTCGCCTCCGTGAATCGCCCCACATAAAATACCCTGGGCAACGACGGAGGCACACTACAGACAAGGTCTATAGTGCGGCTTGACCCTATTTGACCTTAACCTTTCTTCTTTGATCTTTTTTTCCATACCACAGGTGCATTAAAACCTAGCTATCCTACGGTCGTGCAAGGGCTCTTTCTGGGCCCCTTTCGTCTAAAACGACCGTGGACTGCTCCTCTCAAAGGATTTTTCTACCAAGGAGAAGCGACGCAGACGAGCGGCAGGGCATCAATGAGATCTTCAAGACTACCTTTCTTTAGGCCCCGTATACAGCTTCCCGTTGTGTACAAATTCTCGACATGTAAAATAGCCTTGATCTTTATGGCATTATCTGTAATAGCATGTTTTGACGTATCAATCAGATTATAATGGAAACAGTTTTTCACCAACACTTGTTCGGTATTGGTTTACTTCATAAATCTGTATTCCTTCTTTGCGTCGGATTGCCATATATACTTCGGTACGGCTTAAATGCCAGGGGCTCTATTCGGCCATTCATATTTTCAAAAAGTCTGAACGCTTCTAGAGTATACTTCGGCGTCCCGAATATTGCATTATATGCATCAGCTCAGAATCAAGTCTTTGGTCAATAGTTGGGTTGCCCGGCTCCTATGATTACTACCTTACGTTCCGCTTGTTCGGCTAGGGTAGTAAAGGGAGAACTACTGTTATTGTTGTTCTGGCTCGTTCGGTCAAACACCTCAGTAGAGAAAGCCGAAAACTGACTGTCATGATACAACGAGAGCTGGTCGGCGATTCGGTGACTTGCTACAAATCTCTGGTGATTTCTTCCATATTATACGAAGGACTGGCCATCGTCCAGTCACGTGCCTAAGGCATCCCAGTTCGGATAGCCGCATACGCACCAGGGGCTAGTACTTAGTCCCACCGTCAAACTCCTACGGCTAAGTGAAAGTGATAAAGCCGCATAGTCTGATTGTTTGGTTCGCTGCGCAGATACCTCCTTCACGGACCAGGACGTTGGGTCAAGTGTGATCGTGCGCTATTCCAAACACCCCCGCAGCATCTACGTGGGGGCTGAAGCCTTCGACTGGCAAACTCTCAGAATTGAAAAACGGCCGCACAGGAGGAAAGTAAGTTCAGATAAAAGCATACATATATTACAGGCCCTGGTTCATAACACAAAGTCTATATAAATATATTACATTCACTCAAACATGATATCCTTTGAGCATTGGCCCTCTACTAAGCGAGCACCCTCCAGGACGTCGTCAAAATACCGCTCCGGCTTATGGTGGTCCTTGCATTCGGGTGGGCCCTCGGTCGCCACGATGGTGGCCTTCATCTTCGCACAGTGCATCTTGACACGAGAAAAGGCCATCCACGCACCCTCTATGCACGCCGAGCGCTTTACGGCTTCAACTCGGGGCAGCGCGTCGACGAGTCACTTCACCAGGCCGAAGTAGCTACTAGGAATGGGTTCGGTTGGCCACAGCTGGACTATGACGTCCTTCATGGCCAAGTCGGACATCCTATGCAGCTCCGCCAGTTGCTTCATCTGGTTGTTCAAAAGCACCGGGTGTTCCGGTGCCAGGAACTGTGACCAGAAGAGCTTCTCCGTTGAGCTCCCCTCCTGTGCTCGGAAGAACTATGCGGTGTCGGCGGCACTCCTCGGAAGATCCGCAAAGGCATTTGGAGAACTCCACAGTCGAGTGAGCAAGGCATATATTTGACCCCCAAAATAGACAATGCAAGAGAAAGGGCTTACCAGCCGCGATCTCCTCCCGAGCACTCCAGGATTAGGTGCGCGCCTCCTTGGCCTCTTGAAGGGCCTTGGCGAGATCGGCCGACTGGGTCGTACTCTTCTCCTCCAAGGCCTCGCACTTGCCGTAGGCGTCCTTCAGCTCTTGCTCTACCTAGGTCACCCTCTCCTCATGCTGGCGGCGGGTGACCTGTTTGGTCTTTAAATCCGTAGCTGCTTTGTCAGCGGCCGCCTTGCTCGCCCTCGCCTCCTCCTTGGCTTAGGCAAGGGTACTATTAAGGGACTCGACCTCGGTCGCGCTACCTACACCAATAATCAAAGCAGTACATGCGCTAACCTCTGACTTTGCATATCACTTCAATATATATGATCAAACTCTTTTCAAAATACGCACATACCTTGTGCCTCATCGAACCGCTTGTTAATGCGGTCGATCTCATCATCAGCCAGCTTCAGTCTCCGATTGAGGTCGGAAACATCAGCGGCCTGGGCGGTTGCCGCCAATAGGGAAGCCTGTCATACAAGATATAAGTACGTCACCTCTACCGAATACTAATTGATCCTCTGTTCGGCCTTTTTCAAAACCGAACAGAGTCTCAGGGGCTACTATCTATATACAGGTATATTTCCTTCATAAGAAAAGCGTCTAAGAGTATTACGTCACATACCTCGAAGCCTGTTAGTAGGCTGGTGAAGGCTTCATTCAGCCCGCTCTTGGCGGACTGAACCTTCTCGACCACCAAACCCATCAGGGTGCGGTGCTCCTCCACAATGGCAGCACGTTGTAGTGCTTCCACCAGAGTATTCGGCGCCTCTGGATTAGTGGAGGTCGCCGCCGGAGCTGATGCTCCCCCCTCTTTCAAAGGGGGTTGCTCGCCCGATTCCGGAGCCGCATGGGTCTCCGGAAGGATGTCCGACTGGGGGCCGGACTGGTCAGGTCCCCCGCTGTCGGTCTCCATGGGGGTCGCACCCCCCATGTCTTCGACAGCCGAGGTATTACCCTCGGGCGCCATTTTAGTAGCCTTGCCCACCTCTCCGCGGCCTGGAGAGGTCCTTCAGGACAACACGTCGGTGTCATCCGCGATGATTGGCGGAGAGGCTGAAGGAAATATGCCCTAGAGGCAATAATAAAGTTGTTATTTATATTTCCTTATATCATGATAAATGTTTATTATTCATGCTAGAATTGTATTAACTGGAAACTTAGTACATGTGTGAATACATAGACAAACAGAGTGTCACTAGTATGCCTCTACTAGACTAGCTCGTTGAATCGAAGATGGTTATGTTTCCTAGCCATAGACATGAGTTGTCATTTGATTAACGGGATCACATCATTAGAGAATGATGTGATTAACTTGACCCATTCTGTTAGTTTAGCACTTGATCATTTAGTATATTGCTATTGCTTTCTTCATGACTTATACATGTTCCTCTGACTATGAGATTATGCAACTCCCGAATACCGGAGGAACACTTTGTGTGCTACCAAACGTCACAACATAACTGGGTAATTATAAAGGTGCTCTACAGGTGTCTCCGATGGTACTTGTTGAGTTGGCATAGATCAAGATTAGGATTTGTCACTCCGATTGTCGGAGAGGTATCTCTGGGTCCTCTCGGTAATGCACATCACTATAAGCCTTGCAAGCAATGTAACTAATGAGTTAGTTGCGGGATGATGCATTATGGAACGAGTAAAGAGACTTGCTGGTAACGAGATTGAACTAGGTATTAAGATACCGACGATCGAATCTCGGGCAAGTAACATACCGATGACAAAGGGAACAACGTATGTTGTTTTGCGGTTTGACCGATAAAGATCTTCGTAGAATATGTGGGAGCCAATATGAGCATCCAGGTTCCGCTATTGGTTATTGACCGGAGACGTGTCTCGGTCATGTGTACATAGTTCTCGAACCTGTAGGGTCCGCACGCTTAATGTTCGGTGACGATCGGTATTACGAGTTTATGTGTTTTGATGTACCGAAGATAGTTCGGAGTACCAGATGTGATCACGGACATGACGAGGAGTCTCGAAATGGTCAAGACATAAAGATTGATTTATTGGACGACCATATTCGCACAACGGAAGTGTTCCGGGTGATTTCGGAGAAAACCGGAGTGTCGGAGGGTTACCGGAACCCCCCTGGTATAACTAATGGGCCACATGGGCCTTAGTGGAGAGAGAGAGGGCCGGCTAGGGCAGGCCGCGGCCCCCTCCCCCTCTGGTCCGAATTGGACTAGGGAAGGGGGGGCGGCGCCCCCCTTTCCTTCTCCCTCTCCTCCTTCCTTTCCCCTCCTAGTAGGGGTAGGAAAGGGGAGTCCTACGCCTACTAGGAGGAGGACTCCTCCTCTCCTAGCGCGCCCCAAGGGCTGGCCGGCCTCCCCCTTGCTCCTTTATATACGGGGGCAGGGGGCACCCTAGAACAAACAAGTTGATTGTTCCAAGCCGTCTGCGGTGCCCCCCACCATATTCCACCTCGGTCATATCGTTGTAGTGTTTAGGCGAAGCCCTGCGAGGTAGCTTCATCATCACCGTCATCACGCCGTCGTGCTGACGAAGCTCTTCCCCGACACTCTGCTGGATCATGAGTTCGTGGGATGTCACCGAGCCAAACGTGTGCAGATCGCAGAGGTGCCGTACCTTCGGTGCTAGGATCGGTCGATCGTGAAGACATATGACTACATCAACTGCGTTGTCATAATGCTTCCGCTTACGGTCTATGAGGGTACGTAGACAACACTCTCCCCTCTCGTTGCTATGCATCATCATGATCTTGCGTGTGCGTAGGATTTTTTTTAAATTACTACGTTTCCCATCAGTGGTATCAGAGCCAGGTTTATGCGTAGATGTTATATGCACGAGTAGAACACAAGTGAGTTGTGGACGATAATAGTCATACTGCTTACCAGCATGTCATACTTTGATTCGGCGGTATTGTTGGATGAAGCGGCCCGGACCGACATTACGCGTACGCTTACGCGAGACTGGTTCTACCGACGTGCTTCACACACAGGTGGCTGGCGGTGTCAGTTTCTCCAACTTTAACTGAATCGAGTGTGGCTACGCCCGGTCCTTCTGAAGGTTAAAACAGCACATACTTGACGAAAAATCGTTGTGGTTTTGATGCATAGGTAAGAACGGTTCTTTCTCAGCCCATAGCAGCCACGTAAAACTTGCAACAACAAAGTAGAGGACGTCTAACTTGTTTTTGCAGGGCATGTTGTGATGTGATATGGTCAAGACATGATGCTACATTTTATTGTATGATATGATCATGTTTTGTAACGGAGTTATCGACAACTGGCAGGAGCCATATGGTTGTCGCTTTATTGTATGAAATGCAATCGCCATGTAATTTCTTTACTTTATCACTAAGCGGTAGCGATAGTCGTAGAAGCAATAGTTGGCGAGATGACAACGATGCTACGATGGAGATCAAGGTGTCGCGCCGGTGACAATGGTGATCATGACGGTGCTTTGGAGATGGAGATCAAAGGCACAAGATGATGATGGCCATATCATATCACTTATATTGATTGCATGTGATGTTTATCCTTTATGCATCTTATTTTACTTAGTTTGACGGTAGCATTATAAGATGATCTCACTAAATTTCAAGGTACAAGTGTTCTACCTGAGTATGCACCGTTGTGAAAGTTCGTCGTGCCGAGACAACACGTGATGATCGGGTGTGATAAGCTCTACGTTCACATACAACGGGTGCAAGCCAGTTTTGCAGAAGCAGAATACTCGGGTTAAACTTGACGAGCCTAGCATATGCAGATATGGCCTCGGAACACTGAGACCGAAAGGTCGAACGTGAATCATATAGTAGATATGATCAACACAGTGATGTTCACCATTGAAAACTACTCCATCTCACGTGATGATCGGACATGGTTTAGTTGGTATGGATCACGTGATCACTTGGAACATTAGAGGGATGTCTATCTAAGTGGTAGTTCTTAAGTAATTTGATTAATTGAACTTCAATTTATCATGAACTTAGTACCTGATAGTATTTTGCATGTCTATGTTCTTGTAGATAGATGGCCCGTGTTGTTGTTCCGTTGAATTTTAATGTGTTCCTAGAGAAAGCTAAGTTGAAAGATGATGGTAGCAACTACACAGACTGGGTCCATAACTTGAGGATTATCCTCATTGCTGCATAGAAGAATTACGTCCTGGAAGCACCGCTAGGTGCCAAACCTGCTGCAGGAGCAACGCCAGATGTTATGAACGTCTGGCAGAGCAAAGTTGATGACTACTCAATAGTTCAGTGTGCCATGCTTTATAGCTTAGAACCGGGACTTCAGCGACGTTTTGAATGTCATGGAGCATATGAGATGTTCCAGGAGTTGAAGTTAATATTTCAAGCAAATGCCCGGATTGAAAGATATAAAGTCTCCAATAAGTTCTACAACTGCAAGATGGAGGAGAATAGTTCTGTCAGTGAGCATATACTCAAAATGTCTGGGTATAACAATCACTTGATTCAACTGGGAGTTAATCTTCCGGATGATAGTGTCATTGACAGAATTCTTTAATCACTGCCACCAAGCTACAGGAGCTTCGTGATGAACTATAACATGCAAGGGATGGATAATACAATTCCCGAGCTCTTCATAATGCTAAAGGCTGCGGAGGTAGAAATCAAGAAGGAGCATCAAGTGTTGATGGTCAACAAGACCACCAGTTTCAAGAAAAAGGGTAAAGGGAAGAAGGGGAACTTCAAGAAGAACGGCAAGTAAGTTGCTGCTCAAGTGAAGAAGCCCAAGTCTGGACCTAAGCCTGAGACTGAGTGCTTCTACTGCAAAGGGACTGGTCACTGGAAGCGGAACTACCCCAAGTATTTGGCGGATAACAAGGATGGCAAGGTGAACAAAGGTATATGTGATATACATGTTATTGATGTGTACCTTACTAATGCTCGCAGTAGTGCCTGGGTATTTGATACTGATTCTGTTGCTAATATTTGCAACTCGAAACAGAGACTACGGATTAAGTGAAGATTGGCTAAGGACGAGGTGACGATGCGCGTGGGAAATGGTTCCAAAGTCGATGTGATCACAGTCGGCACACTACCTCTACATCTACCTTTGGGATTAGTTTTAGACCTGAATAATTGTTATTTGGTGCCAGCGTTGAGCATGAACATTATATCTGTATCTTGTTTGATGCGAGACGGTTACTCATATAAATAGAACAACCATTATTCTCTGATTTAAATGAATAACCGTCTCGCATCAAACAAGATCCAGATATAATGTTCATGCTCAACGCTGGCACCAAATAACAATTATTCAGGTATAAAACCAATCCCGAAGGTAGATGTAGAGGTAGCGTGCCGACCGTGATCACATCGGCTTTGGAACCATCTCCCACGCGCATCGTCACCTCGTCCTTAGCCAATCTTCGCTTAATCCGTAGTCCCTGTTTCGAGTTGCAAATATTAGCAACAAAACCAGTATCAAATACCCAGGTGCTACTGCGAGCATTAGTAAGGTACACATCAATAACATGTATATCACATATACCTTTGTTCACCTTGCCATCCTTCTTATCCGCCAAATACTTGGGGCAGTTCCGCTTCCAGTGACCAGTCTGCTTGCAGTAGAAGCACTCAGTCTCAGGCTTAGGTCCAGACTTGGGTTTCTTCTCCTGAGCAGCAACTTGCTTGCTGTTCTTCTTGAAGTTCCCCTTCTTCTTCCCTTTGCCCTTTTTCTTGAAACTGGTGGTCTTATTGACCACCAACACTTGATGCTCCTTCTTGATTTGTACCTCCGCGGCTTTTAGCATTGCGAAGAGCTCGGGAATCGTCTTATCCAGCCCTTGCATGTTATAGTTCATCACGAAGCTCTTGTAGCTTGGTGGTAGTGATTGAAGAATTCTGTCAATGACGCTATCATCCGGAAGATTAACTCCCAGTTGAATCAAGTGATTATTATACCCAGACATTTTGAGTATATGCTCACTGGCAGAACTATTCTCCTCCATCTTGCAGCTGTAGAACTTATTGGAGACTTCATATCTCTCAATCTGGGCATTTGCTTGAAATATTAACTTCAACTCCTGGAACATCTCATATGCTCCATGACGTTCAAAACATCGTTGAAGACCCGGTTCTAAGTCGTAAAGCATGGCACACTGAATTATCGAGTAGTCATCAGCTTTGCTCTGCCAGACGTTCATAACATTTGGCATTGCTCCTGCAGCAGGTCTGGCACCCAGCGGTGCTTCCAGGACGTAATTCTTCTGTGCAGCAATGAGGATAATCCTCAAGTTACGGACCCAGTCCGTGTAATTGCTACCATCATCTTTCAACTTTGCTTTCTCAAGGAACGCATTAAAATTCAATAGAACAACAGCACGGGCCATCTATCTACAAACAACATAGACAAGCAAAATACTATCAGGTACTAAGTTCATGATAAATTTAAGTTCAATTAATCATATTATTAAAGAACTCCCACTTAGATAGACATCCCTCTAATCCTCAAAGTGATCACGTGATCCAAATCAACTAAACCATGTACGATCATCACGTGAGATGGAGTAGTTTCAATGGTGAACATCACGATGTTGATCATATCTACTATATGATTCACGCTCGACCTTTCGGTCTCTGTGTTCCGAGGCCATATCTGTTATATGCTAGGCTCGTCAAGTTTAACCTGAGTATTCCGCGCGTGCAACTGTTTTGCACCCGTTGTATTTGAACGTAGAGCCTATCACACCCGATCATCACGTGGTGTCTCAGCACGAAGAACTTTCACAATGGTGCATACTCAGGGAGAACACTTATACTTTGATAATTTAGTGAGGGATCATCTTATAATGCTACCGTCAATCAAAGCAAGATAAGCTGCATAAAAGATAAACATCACATGCTATCAATATAAGTGATATGATATGGCCATCATCATCTTGTGCCTGTGATCTCCATCTCCAAAGCACCGTCATGATCACCATCGTCATCGGCGCGACACCTTGATCTCCATCGTAGCATCGTTGTCGTCTCGCCAATCTTATGCTTCTACGACTATCGCTACCACTTAGTGATAAAGTAAAGCATTACAGGGCGATTGCATTGCATACAATAAAGCGACAACCATATGGCTCCTGCCAGTTGCCGATAACTCGGTTACAAAACATGATCATCTCATACAATAAAATTTAGCATCATGTCTTGACCATATCACATCACAACATGCCCTGCAAAAACAAGTTAGACGTCCTCTACTTTGTTGTTGCAAATTTTTACGTGGCTGCTACAGGCTTAGCAAGAACCGTTCTTACCTACGCATCAAAACCACAATGATAGTTTGTCAAGTTGGTGATGTTTTAACCTTCTCAAGGACTGGGCGTAGCCACACTCGGTTCAACTAAAGTTGGAGAAACTGACACCCGCTAGCCACCTGTGTGCAAAGCACGTCGGTAGAACCAGTCTCGCGTAAGCGTACGCGTAATGTCGGTCCGGGCCGCTTCATCCAACAATACCGCCGAACCAAAGTATGACATGCTGGTAAGTAGTATGACTTATATCGCCCACAACTCACTTGTGTTCTACTCGTGCATATGACATCTACGCATAAAACCAGGCTCGGATGCCACTCTAGGTGTTGGGGATATTACCACTGGGCGTAAACCGGCCAGGAGAGGCCGGGTTAACCTCATAAGTAGTTCATTTGTATCTGAAGCCCATGAAGACAGACGGTGACGCTTCATAAAGGCCCAGGGCCCAAAGCCGGTTTAAGGCCTGTAGACACAACCGGCATTGATATGTAAACTTGTGTTGTAAGATAGAAGTAGCAGAGACCGAGCTGGACACGATTATGAGCCGGCCTCGGAGTCTGTAAACCGACGGGCATCAACCCATGTATATAAGGGGACGACCCGACGGCGTTTCAAGGACAACAAACAACAACTCGAGACTCAGGCAAAGCGTATTCGCTCCCTGGTCATCGGAACCCCATCAATTCCATCACAACTAGACGGAGGCTTTTAGCTTCATCGTAATGGGCCGAACTAGTATAAACTCTCTTGCGTCCCTTGTCCGCTTTAACCCCTTTAAGCTAACCCGTAGTGATGGCTCCACGACTAAGTCCTTTCTCTAGGACATCTGCCGTGACAAAACCACGACAGTTGGCGCCCACCGTGGGGCTATCGCAAGACGGTTTCAAGTTCTTGGAGGGCAACTTCGAAGGACTCAAGGGTTACGTTGTGGGACGGATGACCAAGAGTCGTCGCGACAAGCTCTACATCGACGATGCAGGCTGGGGCCCCGAGACCGGCTCAATCGAGTACGGGTACCGGGTCCCCTTTGGTGGCATACACGTTTTCATTGGCAAGATCGGCAAACCGGGCCCTGAGCCAGACATCTGCACCGACCTCATCGAAACGGCTCAGCGTGGGAGATCTGCCCGGGTCAAGCCTGTCATGAAGCGTGCCTTCGTGCGAGTTATCCATGGAGGGGAATCCGAGGATAGATCAGAATCCGGTAGTGAGACCGTCGTTTATTCCGGTGATGAGTCATCGACCGGAGAGACCGAGTCGTTATATCAGTTACAAGATGGCCGGATTGGGGGCTGTTCCGATGGCGACAGTATTCCGGACCCCTCTGATCCGCCAAACCGGATTGCGATCTTCATGGCCGGTACGCAACCGGTGCTCAACTCTTCGACCGCAGCGGCAATGATTTCCGGATCGGCAGCGGCAGCAGCGGCCGGGGCAGGAGGCCATGTGCGACCGCCAGCTCAGGTTCTGTCTGATTTGTTTGACGCATTGGCAACGCTGATGGCGGAGGTTAACCCGGCAGATCAAGATGTGCACAATGCGGAAATCGCGAAAGTGAAAGATCAGATCACCCAGGCCAAAGCGGACTTAGCAGCTGAGGATACCAGGATAGCCGCGGAGCGGGCTTCTTTGGATGCACAAGCTTACCGGATCATGCTGGACCAGAGTGCGTCAAACGAAGTCCTGAAGAGGAGGCACCTATCTCGCCTGCCGCCGGTTTATGACGCTAGAGATCTCTTTAACACCCCAGGAGCGGGAACCAGTAATCCGCCGGTGGTAAACCGGGCAGAGGCACCTGGAGCGGGGGCGCCGGTTCAGCCACGTTCCGCGGATCCGCCTCGTCAGAACAACGTTGTAATACATAATGTCCCCACGCCGCCGGGCATTACTCTAACCCGATGGACAACATTGTCGCTGCCGCTTCACGGCTGGCGGCCATCCCGATCGAAGGCGATTCTCCGGCGGCGGTCCAGACGCGCCGGGTTAAGGAGGTCCTTCAGACAACTTCGGTTCAACATGAGGCTTATTCATACAGTCGCAATCGGATTCATTCTACTCCCCATCTAAGCCAGAGCTACAACAGACGGATGGATGAACCGGCAGTGTCAACCAATGCGCGGAACCGTGATCCGCCCCGTGGCAATAACCCGGCGGGTGGTGCTGGTGATGCTCAAGACGTGGTGGACCGGGCTCGGGCATGCAGAGAGGCCGAGTTAGCAGCGCAGCATGAAGCCCGTCAGCTTACTCCGGTTCGTCCAACCACATCGGTGGAACCAGGAGTTACCTCTAGTTCCTTGGGAGTACCATGTCTTGTCCCAGCGTTGCGCAATGTGCGCCTGCCCAAAGATTTCAAGGGCCCGCGCAAGGTGCCGAATTACACCGCAGATTTATCCCCTGAAACATGGGTTGAAATCTATGAGATGGCCATGGAGACGCTGGACATGGATGATGCGGCATGTGCGAAGTACTTCACCATGATGCTAGAAGGAACAACCCGCACTTGGCTAAAGAGCTTACCGGCTAATTCTATCAGGTCATGGCCCGAGTTGAGAGCCCGGTTTATTCAGAATTTCAAGGATACATGCAAGCAGCCCATGTCAATTGTGCACTTAGCTGCCTGTGTCCAGGAGGAAGGAGAGTCAACAACCCGTTGGGTGCGCCGGGTTTCGGAGATTTTGCACTCATCGGACCGCATCAACGCTGACACCGCAGTTTTAACATTGGAAGGCAATTGCCGGTTTGAACCCCTGAAGTTGAAGTTGGGACGGCTCAAACGTCATTGTAATGATATGGGAACCCTCATGGCTGCACTAGTGAAGTATGCCGACTCTGATAGTACCAAGGATCCCGAGTCTGATGATGATAAGACAGGGAAGGGAAAGAAGAGCGGCAACACCAAGGGGCATCACCCCAACCCGGCGGGTCATGGAAACGGCGGCAAGCGTAAAGCGGACCACGGTTTAGACTTTGTGGCTAACACTATTACACACGACAAGGGCCAGCGGCGTAAGGGTAAACCGCCCCGGCACAATGGAATGCCAAATCCCATTCCGGATCGTTTGCCGTATCTGTTGAACCAGCCCTGTCCAAAGCATGGGACGAAGGAGGAACCATCCACACACCTCTGGAAAGATTGTTACATCATGCAAGAGTTCAAAAATTCTGACTCTTTCCGGTATGATCATGGATCAGGAGGCGGTTCAGGCTCTGGCTCTCACAGGGCTGGATTATGGCGGAGGAAATTCCGGTTCAGGATTCCATGGCAATCAGGGTGGACATAACAATCAAGGTAATCAGGGTAATCAAAGTGGCTATAATCATCAGGGCAATCAGCAGCAGCAGTAGTCGGGTTACCAAAGCAACACAAAGCAGTTTAATAGCGGACAGTATCATGTATTCACCACTAGCCTGGACAAGCGCGATCAGAAGCTTCATAAAAGGGCGGTGAATGCCATTGAACCGGCCGTACCCCGTTATTTGCGCTGGTCCGAGCAGCCGATTGTGTGGAGTAGAGAAGATCATCCACCCCGGGTTGACAATCCGGGTCATCTGGCTCTGGTGGTGGCACCTCAGGTGGGAGGTTATAAGTTCACTAAGGAACTCATGGATGGAGGGAGTAGCATCAATATCCTTTATTATGAAACTTTCCGTCGCATGGGGCTAACAGATAAAAATCTTAAACCGTCCAATACGGTGTTTCATGGTGTGGTGCCTGGTAAGTCGGCATATCCTGTTGGTAAGATAGCTCTGGAGGTGGCTTTTGGAGATGAGCATGACTCAAGATCAGAAACCTTGACCTTTGAGGTGGTGAAAATCAGCAGCCCGTATCATGCCCTATTTGGACGACCAGCTTATGCTAAGTTTATGGCACGGCCTTGTTATGTCTATCTGCAGCTCAAGATGCCGGGTCACAAAGGAACTATAACCGTGCATGGGAGTCGCAAGATTGCTCTGGAGTGTGAAGAAGGTGATGCGGCTTATGCTGAATCGGTTTGTGCAACAGAAGAGTTGATGTTTTACAAGGACAATGTTGATCTGGCAGATATGACCTCGTTGAAGAAACCAACCACAGAGCATGATCCGGCCCTGAAGTTTAAATCGGCTGATGAGACTAAGCTTGTTGACTTCGTACCTGGCGATTCATCCAAGCAGTTCAGCATCAGCGCTAACTTAGATCCAAAAGAGGAAGGCGCGCTCATCGAGTTCATCCGTGAGGATCGGGACATCTTTGCATGGAAGCCTTCTGACATGCCAGGTGTACCAAGAGAACTCGCTGAGCACACTCTCAATGTTGATCCTAAGTATAAACCGGTCAAGCAGTTTCTCCGCCGGTTCAATGAAGAAAGGCGCAAAGCTGTTGGAGAAGAAGTAGCCAGGCTCTTGGCGGCTGGATTTATCGTTGAAGTATTCCATCCTGAGTGGTTGGCTAATCCGGTGCTGGTCCTCAAGAAGAATGGCACTTGGCGTATGTGTGTGGACTACACACATCTCAACAAAGCTTGTCCAGCAGATCCTTTTGGCCTTCCCCGTATTGATCAAATTATTGATGCTACGGCGGGTTACGAGCGTTTAAGCTTTTTGGATGCATACTCTGGTTATCATCAGATCAAAATGGCAGTTAAGGACCAGGAGAAGACAGCCTTCATAACTCCCTTTGGAGCCTTCTACTATGTGTCCATGCCCTTTGGGCTCAAGAGTGCCCAGGCGACTTATCAAAGGTGTGTGCAGAATTGTCTGCATAAACAGATCAGCCGCAATGTTCACGCCTATGTGGATGATATTGTGGTAAAATCAAGGAAGAAGGAAACATTGATTGATGACTTGAAGGAAACCTTTGATAACCTGCGGGTTTATAAAATGATGCTTAATCCGGCCAAGTGTGTCTTTGGTGTACCTGCAGGCAAACTCTTGGGCTTTTTGGTGTCTAACAGGGGCATTGAAGCTAATCCGGAAAAGATCAAAGCCATCACCTCTTTGACTAAACCGAAGTGTATCAATGATGTTCAATGCCTGGCAAGCCAGATTGCCGCGTTGAGCCGGTTTGTTAGTCGCCTTGGCGAGAAGGCCATCCCTTTGTATCAGATGCTGAAGAAAACGGATAACTTCGTCTGGAGTGACGCCGCTAATGAAGCATTTGATGACTTAAAGCGGCAGCTAGCTAATCCGCCGATTCTCGCTGCTCCGGTTGATAAAGAACCATTGCTGCTATATGTGGCAGCTAACGCTCGGGCTGTTAGTGTGGCTATCGTGGTAGAGCACAAGGAGGCAGGAAAGGAATATCCGGTTTAGCGGCCGGTTTACTATATCAGTGAGGTACTTATTGAGTCCAAGAAGAGGTACCCACATTGGCAAAAATTGGTGTATGGGGTTTTCATGGCAAGCCGGAAATTGAAGCAGTATTTCCAAGGTCATCCCATCACGGTGGTCAGCTCTGCTCCCTTGGGAGATATAATCCAGAACAGGGAAGCAACCGGCCGGATTGCTAAGTGGGCTATTGAGCTCGGGCCTCACGGGTTGAAATACATGCCCCGAACGGCGATCAAATCTCAGGCACTTGTGGATTTCATCAATGATTGGACAGAGTTACAAGCGCCAGAAGAGAAGCCGGATCATACTGATTGGACTATTCATTTTGATGGGTCCAGGCAATTGGAGGGCTCGGGGGCTGGAGTCGTATTAACTTCCCCACGAGGTGATAAGTTTTGTTATGTTCTCCGTTTAATGTTCCCGTGCACTAACAATGCAGCTGAATATGAGGCTTTACTCCATGGTCTTCGGATGGCTAAGGAGATGAACTTAAGCCGAGTTAAGTGCTTCGGTGACTTGGATCTGGTGGCTCAACAAGTGTCCGGCACTTGGGATTCCAAGGACCCACTCATGGCTGCATATCGTCGTGAGGTGGATATTGTTGCAGGTCACTTTAAAGGTTATCAGGTTGATCATGTGGACCGGCGAAGGAATGAAGCGGCGGACGCTTTAAGCCACCTGGGTTCCCAACGTAAACCGGTTCCACCTAATGTCTTCTTGGATGTTTTGCATAATCCGTCCGTCAAGCTCCCTGGTGAAGAGGATTTGGCTGTTCCAGATCCAGAGGCCCAATTGGTGGCGGCTCTTCATGTTATCCCAGATTGGACGGCTCCATATTTGGCGTATAAAAACCGGGGTGAGTTACCAGAAGATGAAACTTTGGCCAGGCAGATAACCCGGCGGTCCAAGTCCATGACTGTTATCAATGGAGAGTTACATCATTGCAGTGTGACAGGGGCGTTTCAACGCTGTGTGTCTCCTGAGGAAGGCCGTGAAATTTTGCATGAGATCCACGACGGGGATTGTGGTCACCACGCCGGTTCAAAATCATTGGTGGCCAAGGCGTTTCGTCACGGTTTCTATTGGTTGACAGCTCATGCTGATGCCGAGGACTTGGTCAAAAGATGTAATGGTTGTCAGAAATTCTTAAGGAGCGCTCATGTACTGGCTCAAGAATTGAGGATGATTCCAATCACCTGGCCGTTTGCAACTTGGGGGCTGGATATGGTTGGGCCTTTCAAGAGGTCCAAGGATAAAAAGACCCACCTTTTGGTGGCGGTTGATAAGTTCACGAAGTGGGTGGAGGCAGAGCCAGTTAGTAAGTGTGACGCGGCCACGGCGGTTTAATTCATCAAAAAGGTGATCTTCCGGTTTGGCTTTCCACACAGCATTATAATAGACAATGGTACCTATCTGTCAAAGGGTGCCATGAAGGAGTTCTGTCAACATGAGCACATCCGGCTTGACGTGTCATCAGTGGCTCACCCCAGTCCAATGGTCAAGCGGAGAGGGCCAATCAAGAAATCTTGAGAGGCATCAAACCCCGGCTTATGTTTCCTTTGCAACGGACACCGGGTTGTTGGGTTGAGGAGCTACCTTCTGTGTTATGGAGCATCAATACCACGCCCAACAGATCGACAGGATACACACCATTCTTCATGATTTATGGAGCGGAAGTAGTTCTTCCTAGTGACATCCGTCATGACTCGCCTCATGTAGCGGCATATGTTGAAGCGGACAACGAGAAGGCACGGCAGGAAGCTCTTGACCTGTTAGATGAAGAATGTGACATAGCAGCAGCCTGTTCGGCAATTTATCAGCAAGATCTGCGTCGTTATCACAGCCGCCGGGTTAGAACCAGAACCTTTCAAGAAGGCGATTTGGTGCTTCAGCTTATCCAGGATCAGACGGATATGCACAAGCTATCCCCCCCCCCTTGGGAAGGACCCTTTGTGGTCAGCAAGAATCTACACAACGGGTCGTACTACCTAATCGATGTTCGAGAGCGGAAAGACTCACATAAATCGGAGGAGGAGACCAACCGGCCGTGGAATATTGCTCATCTTCGGCCTTACTATACTTGAGCTATAGGCTCTACTTATGTACATATTATGACAATGTATATATTATGATCAATACAATAAACCGGCACCTCAGCTAAGGCGGGGTATCTGTTGTTTTTCTTATATCATGTGTGGTTACATGGAGCTTGCAAAGCGGCGTCCGGTTTACCCCTTGATTTGGCTTCTCAAAGCTTCATATTAGATCACTTGGGGGCTTGGTCGTATCTGAACCATAGCTACACCTCTTGATCGGCGCAATGCCACAGCATCACTTGGGGGCTTGGTCGTATCCGAACCATAGCCACGCCTCTTGATCGGCGCAATGCCACAACATCACTTGGGGGCTTGGTCGTATCCGAACCATAGCCAGGCCTCTTGATCGGCGCAATGCCACAACATCACTTGGGGGCTTGGTCGTATCCGAACCATAGCCACGCCTCTTGATCGGCGTAATGCCACAACATC
>NC_057799.1:521378259-521397104 GCF_018294505.1 Triticum aestivum | reverse complement strand
CGAACCCGAACCATAGCCACGCCTCTTGATCGGTGTAATGCCACAGCATCACTTGGGGGCTTGGTCGAACCCGAACCATAGCAACGCCTCTTGATCGGCGTAATGCCACAGCATCACTTGGGGGCTTGGTCGAACCCGAACCATAGCAACACCTCTTGATCAAATTTGGGGCTTGGCAGCCCGTGAAAAGCCTCGACTACAGTGGTCTTATTTGCCTTTTGCTAAGTTTCTTTTTCTTTTGCTAAGATTTATGATGTTTTCAAACCGGTGTTTATCAACCCAGTTAGGCTGTCAACTACAAGTTGTCAGTACATGATCAAGTTATAATCCGGGGACTATCAGCCCGGTCTGGTTTTGACTCATAGTCACCAGTATGGAATAAACCGGTGTTTATCACAACCCGAAACGGTTTTATTGTAAACCGGCATTGTATAACAGGAGATACTTTTACTCCGGATTAGGGTTATTACCCTCATTACAAGGTTGGTCAGCCAACACTATGCCTAAAGATCACAGGTATCATATATTTCCATATTTGGTTATCTTTTGCAACCTTGGTTATAAACCTTGGTCCTATATATAGTTGGGTATCATGACCCGCCCGGTGGTAAACCGCCAGGGCGCTTTAAGCTTCTTATCTGCAGGAACAGCTTGAATATATAGCTATGGATTATGAACATCATATCTTAAGCATGGCGGATTAACACGCATCAGTTGTAGATAAATATGCACGAAGGCATAACAGACCAAGTGTTTTAACTCGCCTATTACAAGGCGTTTTCAGTGCCCAAAGGAGTAATTGTCTCAATAAGCATTACAGCAAAATAAAAACTAAACCGGCCCCCGGATTATGATTGCTTATCAGCTTGACCTGACGGCTGCGGATCATCTTGCACCGGTTCATCTTGTTCGTCCCTACCCAGCGGTTGGAAGTCAACAGTTGCCCAGTCGATCCCAGTTAAAGCTTGGAACACAACTTCATCGCTTATAAGGGTGGACGGTTCAATATCAGGGGCATAAGTGTGCTTACGGATTGGAGGGATCAGGTTTTGAGCCTCAGGAGCTGGTGCAGCAACCCGCTTGTTATTGATATCATAACTCGCCTGATAATGTGAAGGATCAGCTTCTTCAGCAAGTTGACAAGCCAGTGGACGTACTTCCCGGTTTATGGCGTGGAGATCTTCAGTGCAAAATTCTGATCCGTCTTCTTTCAAGCTTGGGTAGCCTTTAGCCACGTCCGTCGGGTCAAGATCAGGCACCCATGCTTTTGCCCGAGTTAGCGCGGTCAGAGCGCCAGCCCTTGCAGCAGACCTCTTCAGCACTTCTACCCGAGCAGGCAGCATAGATAGCCTGTCTAAGGTATCTTTGATTAACGTCAGGGGCGGCTTATCGTGAGAAGCGCTGCAGATAATTCGTTGAGCGCCGGTATACAGTTGTTCTATCAGCGTATAGGCAGCCTTCAGCTTCTTCTGAACATCAGAGCCCAGATGACTAATGCGAGTTCCTGCATCATTGCAAACATCAGTAAACCGGCAACGCATGGGAAAATATGTTGACAGTATTAAGGACAAGATGCTTACCAAACACAGCAACGGTCATTGCCTGTACTTGCCGCTTTACCCCAGTCAGCTCGTCTACCACCGGTTTGAGAGCTGCTTCTGCATCTTCAGCTCTTTTCCGCAAAGCGGATTTCTCTGTGTTCCAATCTGCCCGCTCCTTGGCAAAGCTTTCCTTTAGCTTTTCCATAGCGGCTAAGGCGCTTGTCAGCTCATCTTTTGCTTTGGAAGTTTCGGCCTGTTGGGACTTGATGTTCTCTTGCAGGTCAGCGGGTTGGCTTTCCTTCTTGCTCAGTTCTGCCTATAAAGAGACAGATACATAATGAGTTGACAGTACATATTTGAAGTACCAAGCACATAACAAGTTATGCCCTTAGTACTTGGGGGCTAATGCATATTTGCTTTTACTTAGAATTTTTTACAAGTCCCAAGCACAATACAAGTATTAAGCTTGGCACTTGGGGGCTAATGTGTGTTTGCTCAAAAAACTGTTGATATGGGAATTCTTCTACAGTCCCGGTTCATCTTTATAAAGTTAAGCCGGCCCTTGGGGACTATACCGGTGAAAGAGCAGTATGGCAAATTTTAAGGAACTGGTTCATCTTAACAAGGTAATCCGGTCCCTGGAGGCTAAATATGCAAAGTTAAGTTATGCCAAAAGTCCCGGTTTAGATTGGTATCATAAACCGTCACTTGGGGGCTACTAGGAGTTGATAAACTGCAATTGGACACAAGAGAAAAATAGTAGTTACCTCATATCGCTCCTTCATCAAGTTTACCAAACTAGCTTCATAGTCACGGCTGGTATACAGACGGTTCAAGAAGCCAGAGTGAATATCTTGAACATTGAGGTGGGCGAAGCTTGATAAATCGGCATTCCATTTGCCTTTGCCAATAGCAGAGAGATCATCCTTGGCAGTATGCTTTGACAAAGCTACAAGATTGCCAGGAGTGGTGTGGCCAGTGCCAGTAATCATAACGTCATCATCTTGTTCATCAGCAGCTTTCGCCGGAGTTGGCGGTTTATCAGTGCCCTTAGCTGGACTGACCGGTTTGTCACCAGTTCGGACAGGGCTGGCTGGCCGGTCTGCATGACTTGTAGTATCAACTTGCACTTGTTCAGCAAGGAAATCATGGTCTTGAAGCGGCGGATCGTGAAGCATGGCGTCAGCGTCGGTTTCTTCCAGATCTGGAGTTGTTTCCGGTTTAGCGGCTACATTATCATCAGCCGGTTTGTTCAACCGAGCTTTCTTGCTGGGTCTTGGCTTGGCGCTGCGAAAAGATAGACATAAGGATCAGTACAGTATGAAAAGATAACATATCAAGAATAAAGACATGTGCATAACTCACCCAAGAACTGTTTTGAGGGGTGGAAGCTGTGTGGCCGAGGACTCGCCAGAGGATGAGTGAGAAGTACCCTGATAATTTGAATTAGACGGGTTAAGAGGCTGGCGAAAACAACCTGCTTTTGGGCATGAAGTATCAATGGGATAAGAGACCTCTGATCGGCGTTTGCGAACCGGACTGTTCGGTAAACCGGCGGAGGTAACTACCTGGCCGCTGTGCCGGGTTGTACGGCGAGCTTCGTGCTGCTGCGTCTTCAAAAGAAAGTTTGGGTCCAAGTAAGCAAGACGGTGAGAAAATTTTACTTTCCGGTTTGCTTGACGGATTTTTTATGTTGGCAGAGGATCTGAATCGGAGGAAAGAATAGTTACCTCTACGTCCTCAGCGTGACTGCCTTCAGCGTCGTCCTGATAATAATCATTGTCAATGAGATGTACGAAAAATGAACCAAGAGAGTCAAGTTCTACCTCTGGTTCCAGATTACGCACATCGTCATCAGCTGGTAGATCGGAGGATGCAATTGTCCTTCTCTTGGCAGGTTTCTTAACAACCTTGGTCTTTGGATGAACTGGCTTGACCGGTTTGTCTTGCGGCTTTGCCGGTTTGTCTTGTGATGGTTTCTTGTTCCAGAACGGATCATCACCCTGTCAGAAAATAATCACACTTTCAGAGAATATTTGGACAGAAGCAAATTCAGATACAAAGGATTGTATGATTCTTACAGCTGGTGGTTTGTTGAAGGTGCAGAAAGGGAGTAGTCTGGTTTGGGCACAGACGGCCTCCGGTTCATTCAGTATTTTCTTTACAGCCTCAATGACTTCTTCGTCTGTAAGCTGAATGTCATTGTGCCGCTGAGCATCCTTCAAACTCCCCGTGTACTCACACATCAAACCGGGGCGCCGGCTTAAGGGCAGAATGCTCCAGCTTATCCAGCAACAAGCAAGATCAACTCCTATCAAACGGTTCGCCATGAAGGCTCTAAGCTTTGATAATTGGGGAGCATAGTTGGCCCGTTCTCTTGCTGTCAACCTCTGAGGAAATGGATGTGTGTTGCTAAGGCGTTCAGGGCGGTAGCCCGGAGGATTCTCATCAGATGGAGATGTATCCATGCAGTAAAACCAAGTCTGGTTCCACTCTTTGGGATGACTGTGGAGTTTGGGATGAGGGAAGGTGACTTCCTTCCTTTTCTGAACCGCCATTCCGCCCAGTTCCGTATTGGGTCCATCTGAGAACTCTGTGCGATGGTTTAGGTGAAAGAAACCTCGAAACAGTTCGACTGAAGGTTCCTCTTGCAGATAAACCACATAAAAGACTTGGACATGGCAGATGTTGGTTACAGAGTTAGGACCAATGTCTTGAGGGCGCAGTTGAAAACTAGCCAGTACAGCCCGGAAAAATCTTGAACCGGGAGGGCTAAAACCTCGTCCGAGATGATCAGCAAAAACGACTACCTCTCCGTCCTTGGGTGTAGGAGGATTTTCCGGGCCGGGGACCCTCCAGTGGATGACATCTTTCTTGGCTAAAGCGCCCGTTTTAATAAGGTTGCTTAACTGTTCCTCGGTTACTCGAGAGGGAGCCCAATTGCACTCATAGACTTGCTTAGCCATGACAAGGAAAATCTGAAACATGATTATTACTGGTTTAAGATTTACAGTGGACAACTATACAGTGGTATGAGGATACTAGCATATTGGTAAACCAGATTTGGTTATTCGTAAACCGGAGTGTGGCAATGGAACGGTGTAATGCATTGGCGGTTCAACAGGGGACTAATGGTATCTACCGGGTCCTCATTTTTTCTGTGAACTTAAACCGGCCAATCTGGTATTCAAAGTGTGTAAGAGAAGGAATAAACAAGTTTTACAACTTGCTATGGTAATTTCAGATCTACCGCGCGTAGGAAAAACAAAATATATTCTGACCTAAATTCCAGCGTACTGAAAGTTCACCAAGATGAGATGAGTTGGATATCAAACAGGTGCTGAAACTGCTAAAGCACGAGATCTATGTGGTTTAAACTACTACCGCACGAGACCTATGTGGTTTTTGGATCTAATCCATGGATATAAATAAGGGAAAAGAAGGGCGGCGACGAACACTGATGAACGACAGAAACCCTAAGTGCAGATCTATGGTAAGAGAAAGGGGAGACTTACGGAGGCTGTTGAGCAGCGGCGGCGCGCGGAGGAGCTCTGGTACGTTCAGGTCGATGCAGTGGCCAAGGTTGGTGCAGCAGTCGAAGGTTGACGGCGGCGGCCGAGCTCGAAGGGTCGAGCGTCGTGAGGATGACGATGAAGTGAAGAGGCACGAGGGGGAAAATGGAAAGACCCCCTAGCCCTATTTATAAGGGAGATAAACGACAGACACGAAAATCGAGGAGCCGAGTTTGTGGATATGAGGCGATGTTGTCGCCTCGATTGTCGGAGGCTTGTTAATGACAGGTGATGTCACGGCGGTTTACCAAGATCCTAGAAGATGATGTAATGGCGGTTTACAAGATTGTGTGAAGATTTTGAAGAAGAAATTTTCTTAAGTATTGAGGATTGACATGAACCAGTTCAAATCAATCTGGGGCCTAATGTTGGGGATATTACCACTGGGCGTAAACCGGCCAGGAGAGGCCGGGTTAACCTCATAAGTAGTTCATCTGTATCTGAAGCCCATGAAGACAGACGGTGACGCTTCATAAAGGCCCAGGGCCCAAAGCCGGTTTAAGGCCTGTAGACACAAACCGACATTGATATGTAAACTTGTGTTGTAAGATAGAAGTAGCAGAGACCGAGCCGGACACGATTATGAGCCGGCCACGGAGTCTGTAAACCGACGGGCCTCAACCCATGTATATAAGGGGACAACCCGGCGGCGGTTCAAGGACAACAAACAACAACTCGAGACTCAGGCAAAGCGTATTCGCTCCCTGGTCATCGAAACCCCATCAATTCCATCACAACTAGACGTAGGCTTTTACCTTCATCGTAAGGGGCCGAACTAGTATAAACTCTCTTGCGTCCCTTGTCCGCTTTAACCCCTTTAAGCTAACCCGTAGCGATGGCTCCACGACTAAGTCCTTTCTCTAGGACATCTACCGTGACAAAACCACGACAGTAGGGGAACGTAGTAATTTCAAAAAAATTCCTACGCACATGCAAGATCATGGTGATTCATAGCAACAAGAGGGGAGAGTGTTGTCCACGTACCCTCGTAGACCGAAAGCGGAAGCGTTAGCACAACGCGGTTGATGTAGTCGTACGTCTTCACGATCCGACCGATCAAGTACCGAACGCACGACACCTCCGAGTTCAGCACACGTTCAGCCCGATGAAGTCCCTCGAACTCCGATCCAGCCAAGTGTTGCGGGAGAGTTTCGTCAGCACGATGGCGTGGTGACGATTATGATGTTCTACCGACGCAGGGCTTTGCCTAGGCACCGCTACAGTATTATCGAGGTGGACTTTGGTGGAGGGGGGCACCGCACACGGCTAAAAGATCAACAGATCAATTGTTGTGTCTCTAGGATGCCCCCTGCCCCCGTATATAAAGGAGCAAGGGGGGAGAGGCGGCCGGCCAGGAGGGGCGTGCCAGGAGGAGTCCTACTCCCACCGGGAGTAGGACTCCCTCCCTTTTCCTTGTTGGATTAGGAGAGGAGAGGGAAGGAGAGAGAGGGGGAAAAGAAAGGGGGTGGCGCCGCCCCCCTCCTTGTCCAATTCAGACTTGGGGGGGGGAGGGGCGCGCGACTGCCCCTTGGCCGCCTCTCTTCTTCCACCAATTGGGCCCATGAGGCCCAATAACCTCCCGGGGGGTTCTGGTAACCCCCCGGTACTCCGGTATATATCCGATAACCCCCGGAGCCATTCCTGTGTCCGAATATTATCGTCCAATATATCAATCTTCATGTCTCGACCATTTCGAGACTCCTCGTCATGTCTGTGATCACATCTGGGACTCCGAACTACCTTCGGTACATCCAAACATATAAACTCATAATATAACTGTCATCGTAACTTTAAGCGTGCGGACCCTACGGGTTCGAGAACTATGTAAACATGACCGAGACACGTCTCCGGCCAATAACCAATAGCGGAACCTGGATGTTCATATTGGCTCCCACATATTCTACGAAGGTCTTTATCGGTCAAACCGCATAACAACATACGTTGTTCCCTTTGTCATCGGTATGTTACTTGCCCGAGATTCGATCGTCGGTATCTCAATACCTAGTTCAATCTCGTTACCGGAAAGTCTCTTTACTCGTTCCGTAATACATCATCTCGCAACTAATTCATTAGTTACAATGCTTGCAAGGCTTATAGTGATGTGCATTACCGAGTGGGCCCGGAGATACCTCTCCGACAATCGGAGTGACAACTCCTAATCTCGAAATACGCCAACCCAACAAGTACCTTCGGAGACACCTGTAGAGCACCTTTATAATCACCCAGTTTACGTTGTGATGTTTGGTAGCACACAAAGTGTTCCTCCGATAAACGGGAGTTGCATAATCTCATAGTCATAGGAATATGTATAAGTCATGAAGAAAGCAATAGCAACATACTAAACGATCGAGCGCTAAGCTAACGGAATGGGTCAAGTCAATCACACCATTCTCCTAATGATGTGATCTCATTAATCAAATGACAACTCTTTGTCTATGGCTAGGAAACATAACCATCTTTGATCAACGAGCTAGTCAAGTAGAGGCATACTAGTGACACTCTGTTTGTCTATGTATTCACACATGTATCATGTTTCCGGTTAATACAATTCTAGCATGAATAATAAACATTTATCATGATATAAGGAAATAAATAATAACTTTATTATTGCCTCTAGGGCATATTTCCTTCACGACAGGCCTCGTTTCCATCGGTTGTTCCGTCTAAGCCCTCCCGATGAACACGACGACGCATTCCGTTCGACCCAGCCGGTTGGCTCCCCATGAACACGATGACGACGTTGTTTCTCCATTCTGACCCAGCCATGTACACGAGCCCATGCCATATGTATGCGCGAGTAGGCGTTCGAGACCCTGCCCGTATGTACGTACGTGGCCGTATTTTCTTTCTTGCACACTGGCCACTGTACGTACGTGTACATGCTACAAGCGCGCCTCTACTACGACACGTGCGCGCCTCTACATTGACCAGTATGTACGTACACATTTGCGACCAGAATGACAACGCTACGTACGCTTCGACCAGGTGGGTCCCGACTGTCAGGCACTTCCTTGCCTGCGAAGATGTAGCTAGTGGGTCCCAGCAGTCAGGGGGGAATCGTTTTTTTGCCCGGACACACTTCCTTGCGTGCGAAGATGTAGCTGGTGGGTCCCAGCAGTCAGGGGGAAATGTTTTTTCATGAAATACGGTGGCCCATCCGGTGGGTCCCTGCTGTCAGGTGGAGGAATAATTATTTTGTGCGTAATAAGGAGGCACTTCCTTGCGGCCGCCGTGGACCCAGCTGTCAGCCTCTCCACGTACAGTACTCTTCCGATGGAAGTCATTCCTTGCCCATGTTGACCACGCCACGCCGAGAGCGCCAGGGCGGTGGACGACGGCGAGGCCTAGGAAGGGGACGACACGGAGCCGGGGAAGACTCGGCAGTGGAAGCCCGCGCGGAGAGGAGTACGAGGGTTCACTGGTTCGGCTGCAGTGTGAGGCTGCCGTCGCTGCAGGGCCTGGCCAGCGGTGGGAATAGTAGGGGGTGGTGAGGCCTCCGCGGCAGCACAACCGGCCACGGGAGGCAGGAGCATGCGGCACGACCGGCGCTACTTTGGTCGGCTGGAGCAAGAAGACCAGAGGTTGACGAAGCACTACGGCCATTGGATGGACATCGTACGGTCACTGGAGCTAGAATCGTTCATATTGGCTAAGTTGACAAAGCACTCCGTCCCCGTCGACTTAGTAGGCCCACAAGTCAGCCTCCCACCAAGGTGGATCCCAACTAGCAGAGCGAGTATTCATTTTTTGTGCGTAATAAGGAGGCACTCCGGTGGGTCCGAGCTGACAGCGGGGGGGACGTTTTTTTCACGAAATACGGTGGCCCGTCCGGTGGGTCCTAGAAGTCAGGGGGAAACATTTTTTTCGCCAAATACAGTGGCCCGTTTGGTGGGTCCCTGCTGTCAGGTGGAGGCATAATTATTTTCCGCGTAATAAGGAGGCACTTCCTTGCGGCTGCCGTGGAGTCAGCTGTCAGCCTCTCCACGTACAGTACTCTTCCGATGGAAGTCATTCCTTGACCACGTTGACCACGCCGCGCCGAGAGCACCAGGGCGGTGGACGACGGCGAGCGGCGAGGCCTAGGAAGGGGACGACACGGAGCCATAGAAGACGCGGTAGTGGAAGCCCGCGCGGAGAGGAGTACGAGGGTTCACTGGTTCTGCTGCGGTGTGAGGCTGCCGTCGCCGCAGAATAACAGGGGGTGTGGGTGAGTGGAGGGATGGCCTGGCCAGCGGTGGGAGTAGTAGGGGGCGGTGAGGCCTCCACGGCAGCACAACCGGCCATGGGAGGCAGTAGCAGGTGCACCACCGGCGCTGCTTTGGGCGGCTGGAGCAAGAAGACCAGAGGTTGAAGAAGCACTACGGCCATTGGATGGACACCGTACGGTCACTGCAGCTAGAATCATTCATATTGACTAAGTTGACAAAGCCCTTGGTACGCGTCAACTTAGTAGGCCCACAGGTCAGCTTCCGAAACGGTGCACCCCAGATGTCAGGGGGAGGAATCATTTTTTGGGCGGGTGAAGCTAGAATATCCGAGATTGAAGAAGAAGCACGGCATCCGTTGGATGGACATCCAATGGCCACTGCTGCTAGAACCGTGTGTTGACTATAATAAGTTGACAAAGCCTTGCATACGCGTCAACTTCTTTTTTTTAGGGGACGCGTCAACTTAGTAGGCCCACAAGTGTGTGGCAGAGAACTTATAGCCCATTTGCGATTTGTAAGAATGTACAACCCATTTTTGAATTCTGATGGAATTTACTACAGCCCATTTACAGTTTGTTAAAAGTACAACCCATTTTCTAGCTAGGACAACGATTAATAATTTCAACCAACCGTTCAAGACAGAATTCAATAAAATTTCCCACATTTTGATGGGATCCGAAATATTTTTATCCCGAAATTTCTAGTCAGATTAAATATAAATTTGTATTACGTAAAAATCTAACGAAACATTACGCGCGCAACAATTAAAAATTAAGATTTTCAAAATCCATAAATAATATTTTATAAACTAATTTCGTGCTTGGTGCATTTTTTTATAGTTACTGCCCAGTTTTTATAATTACAACCCATTTATTATTTTTAAAGCCCATTTTCCTGTTAAGCCTAATGCATCCCTCCTAGGAAAGCTTTGCAGCCCAGCGGGGCGGAGAATAACGAGTTGACCTTGCCTGGGTATTCCTCAAAAAACGTCTAGCTGGGCTAGCCATTTGCATCTTGAAAAAAATTAATATCTGGGCTGGATATGTGTCCTGGGCTTGACGGGCCACAGCCCGCCCAGTTAATACCCTGCTCTCCTCTAAACAACAACGAAACATCGTCGAGAAAAACTCTGCAGTGCTCATGCCTCAAAAACACAAATACTGCTCGAGCTGCTTGGTCCCAGCAGTCGGCCGCACCTTGTGCAATTCTCTCGTTTATATTGACTACATAGGTTGACAATGGTGTGGGACCGTGATGTCAGGAAACCAGGAGGAAGCAAAAAAAATTATAGTTGTACATAATAAGGAGGCACTTGCGTACATACGGCTATGGCCCTAGTGGGTCCCTACTGTCATCCAGTCAAAATAAAGTCATCTCCTATATCCTCATGTTCATTGACCATGTTAATAATGCTCGGCGCCACGGCGAGCGCAACAACTCGAAGGACGACGGAGAGGGCCTTGCGGGCCCTATGGATGGTCTGATACAGCGCCCGCTGCTCATTCAGGAAGCCAGGATCATCAGACACCTATGAGCACCTTCGAGAGACTCAGACGGCATGAAACGGTAAGGCCGCGCTTGGGAGCTCTGGTTTATTTCACACCTGTACTAAGATACAAGTGTAATTTACTCGTCATCGGAAACAACGCGTAAAATACAGGCGTAATGAAACCGAGGGCCCGAGGTCTGTAAGTAAAACCGGCGGGTTACGCGTGTAATTTGAGAGACCGGTGTATATTTTACTAGTCGAAATCGACCAACCAAGCGCTTCGCCCGAGACCATCTGCTTTTATTTACAAGCGTCAGTTTTACACGCGGTTTTGGTTGGAAAACGACGATCCAATCACGGCCTAAGATGATGAGTTGGTCGGAAGATCATATGGTTTCACGTCTAACCTACCCGACTTGTCGTATAGGCTATGAATGAAACATAAGACGATGAACTTCTTAAGCACGAAAACAACAGAACAGGATGATCTTCCTAACAAGCAAATCACTGGCATTAGATCGACATGCAAAACAATACGAAGCATTATTCTCAGGAGGCACGGTGAACAGCTCATGATGCCGCATGCCACAACATTCCAAGCTCAACTTTGCAATCAAACACAAGTTCTGGCATTACATAGACAATATTCAGAACAAACTCTTCAAATATCTTACATAAGTCAACATTCATGTGACTATGCATCTCAGCAGAGTAAATATTTACTTCTGAACTGAAGGCAGGAATAGGAAAAAACGATCGACGTTGCTCACAGCAAAGGGCGTCCCACTCAAAAGTATCAAATGCATGTCTTCTGGCTAACATCAATGAGCAAAAATTGACAAGGTTTTCCAATTCCAATATATTAAACTAATGTCAACTTTGACAAGCTTTTCCCATTCAAAATATGTAATGCCTATGATTGTGGAACGGGCAGGGTTTGTCATCAGTTTGTCCTCTGATAGTCTGGTGGCTCAAGGTGACGACGAATGATTAGAGAACCATTCGATGTATTGTGCATGATGTTAAGTATTATGGAGGACATGAACCATCTGAACATTTTGTGCAGTTCCACTAAAATCAAGCTGAGCATCCCTATGGATTTCGTATTTATATGCTGCCAGAAAACAAAGACACATCAGCACACACATGAATATTGGGCCCAGTGTCAACCCAACAATCGGTGGACTAACAAACTGAAAGTACGGTAAACAGATTACCATACCCAGATGCCCCATCATTGTTGCTTAGAGTGACATTGATAGACTTGGAGTCCTGTCCTGGCTTCTTGGTACTTGTTTGGGCACTTGTTTGCCCAGTGTTCCTCCGAACCACAAGTAAAGCAGCCATCTCTCTTTTTGTCTTTCTTCTTACCCTTCTTATTGGCTGACGCTGGCAGCACCATTCAAACATATAGTCCGGTGGCTCAAGGTGACGACAAATGATTAGAGAACCATTCGATGTATTGTACATGATGAAGTATTATGGAGGACACAAACCATCTGGACATTTTGTGCAGTTCCACTAAAATCAAGCTGAGCATCCCTGTGGATATCGTATTTATATGCTGCAAGAAAACAAAGACACAGCAGCACACACATGAATATTGGCCCCAGTGTCAACCCACCAATCGGTGGACTAACAAACTGAAAGTACGGTAAACAGATTACCATACCCAGATGCCCCATCATTGCTTCTTAGAATGACATTGACAGATTTGGAGTCCTGTCCTGGCTTCCTGTACTTGTTTGGGCACTTTTTGCCCAGTGCACTCCACGTGTTGTAGAGTTTCCTATGCTCTCTGCAGACTAGTCATGTCACCAGCGTCTACTAATACTCTGTAAAGCTTCTCGATCATTCCTTGTGTAATGTAGCGCAAACAGTGACTACTTCTTTCTGCAAAGTGGTAAGACCAACTAGACCCACTAATGCAGCAGTTTGCCTTAGACACATTGGCTCCTTTTGTGCAGTTCAACTAAAATCAAAGTCGGAATAAAACCGAGCTTTAATTTTGATATCCCTGTAAGCAACAAAAGGTATGAGGGAAACAATTACAGAGAAATAACAGTTGATGACTTGTACTCCCAGAAGAAGAACATCTACTGATCTACCTTATCTTAATGGGAAACAAAGCAGGAGAGTAGCAATTCTCAATCATTGTGATTCATTCATATTAACTGAGACATTATCTGAACAATGCCTTGTTTCAACATGTATAAAGAACGACAAAGCAGAAAAGTATCATTCCTAAAACAATGCGACTGATTCATTTTAACAGAGACATTATCTTAACAATACCTTGGTTAAACATGTAGAAAGAACTACAAAGCAGGATAGTACCATTTGTTAAACATTGTAGCTGATATGTAATAACAGAGACATTATCTGAACAATACATTTCTTAAACATGTACTCCGGCCGATCCCTAACAGAAATGGTACTCCCGCCGATCCCTCACAAGTGTTGCAGTTTTGAACTAAGATTCAGTAGTTAATTCTAAGGAAAGTCGGTACTGACCTTTCAAGACCATGATTTGAAACAACTCGTGAGGAAGACCTGAGAGAGATCTCAACACATATATGGAAATCCGGTCTCATTTTGTGCAGTTCCACCAAAAATAAGCGAAGCAAAATGTCGCAATAGCAACAAGTTGAATAGATATCCTTGTTTTAACAGAGGCAAAATAGGAATCAATTACTGGCCAATAAAGGAGGATGAAACATGCAGCCACAAAAATGGTAATCCTGCCAATCCCTAACAAGTGTTGCAGTTTTGAAATAAGATTCAGTAGTTAATTCTGAGAGTGGCATTGCTTAATTTTACCAGCAGCATTAGATTAACAAAAAGCATAAACAGTTCCAGGGGAGAGTGGGCGCAACAACATGTGCTTCCATCTACTTATAAAGGGGGTGATGCAGAGTTTGTTGTAACAAAGCAACAAGCATAATGTCTGGGTTGGTCCCATTTTTGTTCACTACTTAATGGGAAAAGACAGCAATACAATAGCTTCAATTCAACATTTATTTAAAACAGTACCAATACAAGTAGAACAGCATCTCAAAACACACTGCACGATCATGTGGATGAAGGCAAGTACCAACCTGTCATGACGCACACAAGATCACGTACGAATCTGCCAACACGAATAGGAAATGCAATCTCGTTTTGTGCAGTTACTCTGAAATCAAGTAAAGTCGCCGGTGTGACATTTAAGTTTGCTGTACCAACAAGTTGAATAGATATCCCTGATTTAACAAAGGCAAAAAAGGAAACAATTACAGCTAATAAAGGAGGATGAAACATGCGGTCACAAAAAGAAGCATCCACCTTATCTTGATGGAAAACAAAGTATAGGACAGTAGCATTTCTAAAACGGTTGCATTGATTCATATTAACAGAGAAATTCTCTTAAAATAGTTCAGTAGTTAATTCTGAGAGTGGCATTGCCTAAAATACAATAGCTTCAATTCAACATTTATTTAAAACAGTATCAATACAAGTAGCACAACATCTCAAAACACACTGCACGATCATGTGGATGGGACATGGGACATGCCAGCACCATGTGCGTCCACACGTATAAATGGGTGATGCAGAGTATGTAGCCAAGCAGCATATCTGCGTTGGTCCCACATTTGTTCTCTTTGAAACTTTTTCCGATGTGAGGGCAGCAAATCTAGTCCTGCACAAACTACCCGACCCCCCAGTTTCTTTCCCTTTTCAACAAAGAGTTCGGTTCCTTACAGATGTGTGTACTAGGTTACGCCCTTTTTCCCTTTTCGACCAACAAAGCGGCTGGATAGCTAGTCTATACTACTTTCCCTCGGATCATACTACGCTTTTGTGCAGTTCCACTAAAATCGAGCTCAGCATCCCTGATGGCAAAGATATTGAAGAAGTGTGATTAGAATAATAGTACTGGCACTAGTTCATGAGACATAAACTCATCACAAGTAGAAGCCGGTAGAAGTAGAGAAAGATCGACATGGAGATGGAGCTACGTGGGGAGCTGCGGCAGTGGACCAAGCCGGGTCCAAAAGGAAGATGGACTACCTGGGACGTTGGGCTGTAGCTAGAAGGGCGGTTGGGACGCGGCATCGGCCCATACCACGGTGACCCCCGATTGGGACGCACCAACTGTGGATTTTCTCCCTCGCCGATGTCGACCGCGTCTACGCAGAACATTGTTCCCTTCCCCCAGCTGCGGGATCAGGCCGGATATGTGACCAGCGGTGTGGCCACCGTCGTTCTATGCTTGTGAAGAAAGCAACCCAAGCAAGCAGGCTTGTAGCTTAGGCTACTGCTAGTGTATATATAGTGGTTTTCTTTTTCTCTCCATATCAACCATTTTATATTGCGTACGTGTCATTGAAGAGTGAAATGATGGTTGCTTCTTCCGAATAACTTACTATGTGATTTGACTGCTCCTTTAGTGGCCCCTACACGTACTCCCCCTACGTGTATGCAATAGTCACACGTACACATGGACGAAAAAACGCGCGCGACGCCCTAATGCATGCATGTCCGAGCACACGACGGAACACACACGGTCACGCTCAAGTGCTCAACCTACACGTGCATGCACACACATACTCAGCCAGGGTGAGCTAGTGACCGTATAAACACCGGAAAATGTATATATTAAGCGCAATGAGCGTATTATGAAGTCCACTGACCGTATTTTTACAAATATATAGTGACAGACAGTGTATTTATCTCGTTTGAAATTAAGCCATATTAACCGGGGAGGAGGCAGTATGGACTAGCATTACTTTGTTGTGTCCCATCAACTTGCCGAATGAGGAGAAGCTTGCAGGACGGGAGAAGCTTGCGCGCGGTGGCTCGCAGGACAAGGAGAAACTTTTGACTAATGCAAGCTCTCCTTCGCTCACGCGGTGGACGTGCAACAGTTAATTCGGTGTCACATTGCCAGAAGCATACACTGTACTAGTACTATTATTGTTGCACTTCCCGAAGAGGCGAACAGCGAAGCGCAAAGTTTACTAGTACTAGTACTACTACTATAGTCTATAGAGGTATGTACTATACTAGTACTAGGAACCGGATGGAGGAGCGTCTGCACTCTTATTATATTTTTAAAATGTGATAAAGCAATCTTCAACACATTTGGTTCTCTTCGAGCGTTCTCGCATGTGATAATGGAAGTTGATTGCATGGAACACTCGCCACAATTCTCGCTTAATTCTCGCTCATATCCTGTTACAAATAGGAGCGCTCGGTAATATTTCCTCTTTTTTTGTTATTCAGCATGTAAACAGGTCAGCAAACCTTGCAACGCATCTTTGTGCGAACCGTGCTTGCTACACTTTGAATGTGGCCGAGAGCTGGCTTGATGAAACACCTCGCTTCCTACTTCTTTTTTTGCGGGGTACCTCGCTTCCTAGTGACCAGTGTCTTGGCTGATCATCCTAAGAATGCTTATATATGAATAAAGCTCTCTCATTTACCCGCAAAAAGATTAAGCCATATTAACCGGAAAGGAGGGAGTATGGACTAGCGCTACTTTTTGGTGTGTCCCGTGAACTCGCAGAATGAGGAGAAGCTTGCAGGACAAGGTGAAGCTCGCTTACGCCTTTTGAATAATGCAACGTACCCTCGCCCAGGCGGTGGACATGCATCAGTTCATTCGGTGTCAGATTCCCAGAGGCATACATTGTAGTACCAAACATGCGGAGTACCATCATTGTTCGACTTCACGAAGAGGCGAAGAGCCAAGCGCAAGGTTTAGTAGTACGAGTAGTACTACTACTAGAACCGCATGGTGGAGCCTCTGTACTCTTATTTTTTTAAATCTCTGATAAAGTACACAGTTATTCCGGAGAAGGGCGGAAAACGGCAGCCCAACATGTAATGATGATATCGATCAACCATGCTCGAATATATCTTGGCCTCCGTGCGAGCCCGTCTGTGTGTTCTCGCTCCTCGTCTGTCTCAAGGAAAGGCATGTAGCGACCCGACCCGAATGGATCAAGTCTCTGTGCTTAAGTGTCATCCCTGGATCGGTATGCTGACACACACAGTACTCGAGGATTTATAACAGAGGTAAATCACATGTATAAAGTAACGTAAATACCATTACCTCAATCCAAATAGCGGAAGTAACAAGGTTGTGGATTCCCATCAACACCAACGGCAAATTTGAGTGTAGAAATCGTAACCCTAACGAATCACTTACTCGTCGTAAGATATCCTGCAACATGAAACGTTGCAGCCCAAAAATGGGTCAGCACATGGAATATGCTGGCAATGTAACACATAGTGAATAATGAACAAAGTAATGCTATACTACATGCATATATGGCTGGTGGAAAGCTCTATGGTTACTGTTTTTGCGAAAAGCCAATTTTTCCCTACTTCAAAGGAATAAAATTTATTTAACTATCATGGTGGTTGTGAAACATTGAGATGGTTGACAGCATCTCAATCCCAATTAAGTATCATCATTAACCCAACAATATTAATTAAGTATCATGATGAGATCAACGGGATAATCCAAGAACTAGATACTCAAGATGTCCATAACCGGGGACACGGCTAACCATGATTAGTTTGTACACTCTGCAGAGGTTTGCGCACTTTTCCCCACAAGACTCGATCGCCTCCGCTTGATTCTCGCACTGCATGATGTTTGAGAAACGGATGACCGAGACACAGTCTTTCAGAAACAATCACTCTTTACTCTGGATGGACCGGTACACCTACTTTCCCCTACATCTGCTAGTCCACCTCTTCAAGAGATCATGTAACCTACTCAGCTATGCAAGAGCCCATAATAGCTTGTGGCTGCACACGGAAGTTTCTAGCATGAATAATCTTATGATCCCTTTGGGCCTGGGTGGCGGACCTTATACATACAGACAACACTGGGTTCTCCAGGTGCCTCAATCCACCCAGATGTGAGTTTTAGTTTCCACCTTAAGTAAACCATTATTAACAATCTCACATCTGTCATGAACTTCACTCAAACCCAATCCACGTCTACGAGCATAGCATGGCAATAATAAAAGCAACGTAGAGGTAACTCCCAAGGGTTTGATAAAGTAAAACAGGTAATAGGTACTACCTCAACTACTTCCCAGTTCCCACAATTTAATTAGATCCTAATCATGCAAGTGTTTGAGGAAAACAGATCTAATGCAATAAAACTGGGTATGGAAAGTATATGATCAAAGTGTTACTTGCTTGCAATGTTGATGAAGATGATTCGCACTCAAAACTCTTGATAGATCTACTCGTCACACTCCGGTCAATCTATCGAGAGCAAGCAATAGTAACCACACATAAGCAATCACTCAAAAGATCGAGAAGAACGAAGAAGATAGTTCGGAAAACATCAAAACAAAGCAAATAACTCTTGCAACATAAAACAATTTCTAACAGTACCAAAATTATGTGAATTTGGCCTTATCAGAAAGTTTAGGTCAAGAGCTTCGGTTTGCAAAAAGGATCAACTCAAACGGAGTTACGGAACTCAAGTTATGAACAAAAGAAGTTTGAATACAAATCTGTTTGAATTCAAATTTTAAATCTTTCAAAAACATGTTTAAGTTGTTTTACTGGATAGAGGGAATCATAACGAAGACGTGGGCGTTGGTTTCGTTGGATTTGGACAAACGAGTAAAAAGATGTGATCGTTTGAAAATCAGGGACTAATCTGTAACTAAAATCATCACAAACGGGTCCCTGGCAGAAAATTAAATATATAAGGAAAAGTCTAAATAGCGAACGCTCGCTAACTAGTTCTAAACAGAGAACGTTCGCAGTTTAGTAAAACCTAAAAAAAACAAATCTAAATTTTCTTAATAAAACCAAAACGAAAAATAAAAAAACCGGGGCGGTTCACGGTTTATACCGGTGGGGTTTTCATCGAAAACCGGCGGTTTTCGGCGGCGGACCGGGTCGGCGGTGGCGGGGCTCGCCGGCGTCGGAGAAGGGCGGCGGCAGCTCGGGCTCGACCGGAGCGGCGGCTCTGGTGGCCCGCGGCAAGGGCGGAGTGGACGGGGAGGGGCGGCGCGTC
>NC_057799.1:521376581-521378249 GCF_018294505.1 Triticum aestivum | reverse complement strand
TTGTGAAACATTGAGAAGGTACCTCCAACTCAATCCCAATTAAGTAACATCATTAACCCAACAGTATTAATTAAAGTAACATGATGAGATCAACGGGATAATCCAAGAACTAGATACTCAAGATGTCCATAACCGGGGACACGGCTAATCATGATTAGTTTGTACACTCTGCAGAGGTTTGTGCACTTTTCCCCACAAGACTCGATCGCCTCCGCTTGATTCTCGCACTACATGATGTTTGAGAAACGGATGACCGAGACACAGTCTTTCAGAAACAATCACTCTTTACTCTGGATGGACCGGTACACCTACTTTCCCCTACATCTGCTAGTCCACCTCTTCAAGAGATCCTGTAACCTACTCAGCTATGCTAGAGCCCATAATAACTTGTGGCTGCACACGGAAGTTTCTAGCATGAATAATCTTATGATCCCTTTGAGCCTGGGTGGCGGACCTTATACATACAGACAACACTGGGTTCTCCAGGTGCCTCAATCCACCCAGATGTGAGTTTTAGTTGCCACCTTAAGTTGAACCATTATTAACAATCTCACATCTGTCATGAATATCTCTCAAATCCAATCCACGTCTACGAGCATAGCATGGCAATATAATAGCAACGTAGAAGTAACTCCCAAGGGTTTGATAATTAAAACAGGTAATAGGTACTACCTCAACTACATCCCAATACCCACAATTTAAATTTGATCCTAACCATGCAATGTTTGAGGGTTGAATCTAATGCACAAAAACTGGGTATGAACGGGATATGATCAAAGTATGAACTTGCCTGCAATGTTGATGAAGATGATTCGCACTTAAAACTCTTGATAGATCTACTCGTCACACTCCGGTCAATCTATCGCAAGCAAGCAATAGCAACCACACATAAGCAATCACTCAAAAGATCGAGAAGAACGAAGAAGACGATTTCGGTAAACATCAAAACCAAGCAAATAACTCTTGCAACATAAAACAATTTCTAACAGTACCAAAATTATGTGAATTTGGCCTTATCAGAAAGTTTAGGTCAAGAGCTTCACTTTGCAAAAAGAATCAACTCAAACGGAGTTATAAAACTCAAGTTATGATCAAAAGAAGATTCAAATTCAAATCTGTTCTAAATCAAATTTTAAAACTTTCAAAAACATGTTTGAGTTGGATTACTGGATAGAGGGGATCATAACGAAGACGTGGGCGTTGGTTTCGTTGGATTTGGACAAACGAGTAAAAAGTTATAGACGTTTGAAGATCAGGGGCTAATCTGTGAATAAAATATTCACAGATGGGTCCCTGGCCGAAAATAACAGAAAAAGAAAAAAACTAAATAGTGAACGTTCGTTTTCTAAACCTAACCGGCGGACGTTCGCAGTTTAGTAAAACCAAAAAAACAGATCCAGGTTTTCTTAGTAAAACCAAAAGCGAATAAAAAAACGGGGCGGTTTACGGTTTATACCGGTTCGCGGCGGTTTTCGGCGGTGGCGGGGTTCGCCGGCGAAGTGCGGCGGAGCGACGCGGCGGCGGCGGCGGCTCTGGTCCGGCGGCTCCGGTCGTCGAGGAGGGCAACGGAGGGGTTGGGGAGGGGCGGCGCGTCGCGGCGAGGAGGATGGCGGCGTCGGCGGCGGTCGACGGCGACGGGGCGGCGGCTACGGCGTGCGGCGGCGGTGA
>NC_057799.1:521357646-521376571 GCF_018294505.1 Triticum aestivum | reverse complement strand
CGACAAACAAAATAAAACAAATAAAAGTAAAATATTATATAGGCATATAATATATCAAAATTTTCAGAAAAAACTTTCCAACAACATGGACATTCTTACAACACGAAATAAAATTCACACAAATTTAAATAAATCAAACAGTGCTGCTGCTTTAATAAAATCCAATAAAAATCATTTTAAAAATACCAAAATGATTTCAAATTTATTTTTCTCCAATTTTCTGATGTAGGGAATCATGTTACCCTATTTTCTATATATTTTTATTTTGGAGAAAATAATTTGAATAAAACTCAAATAACTCATTGGAAAATAATTTCAATGGGACTTTGAATTTAATCCTTTGAAACTCCCAACTCATATTTCATTTGTTTTGAAGAAGTCATTTTATCTTCTCTCGTGAAAATCATTGAGTTGCATAAAGTTTCAGAAATGGGAAATATTTTCAAATGAAATTCAAATATTTTCAACACCCCTTGTCATTTAGATAAATGGAAGAAGTCATGTCATCTTCTCTCCGGGGTTTTGTGGTGAAAAGAATTTGAATTTATGGAGACCATAAAAGCAAAATGAAAGTTTGGGAAAGTCCTTTTATTCCCTCTCATTTAACTTTCAAAAGATTTCGAATTCCACTCACTTTCACTCAATCAATCAAACAATCAGCCCAATCTATCTGTTTATTATAACATTCCAAAATTTAGAATTTTGAGATGTTACATGGCAGGTTGGCCATTTTGCCGTCAATTGAGATCGGTTTGCTCACACTCCGGTCCCACATGTCAGTGATATGCCAAGAGGAGGTGCGTTGACCGACTGGCCATACGCGTACTTGGTTTTGCACCTTCATACTACTCCTCCCTCCGTCACAGTTTACAGGGCGCGCTTCATTATGATGCATTTCTCTCAATGCATTTCCACCACCAGAGAGACTTTAGACGCATTTGGTTTAATGCTCAATTAATTAGGGCGTGGTAACCGCAATTTTCTCTCGATGTAGTACTACGGAGTGGAGTAAAAGTGCATGCATGTGTGTACCCGGGGTGGAAGCACTACATGCATGTGTGTACGCATTATTTCCTCTAGTAATAGACGTCGTGCTATAACTACCAATGCTATTTTTCAGGCCGATCGCTTGTCGCCTTGGTCCCAGAGATTTTCTCTTTTTCTGAAGCGCGCTCTATAAACAGTGACAGATGGAGTAGTATGAGCGGATTCAAAGAAGAGTGTATTGATGGTTGCTTCTTCCGAGCAACTTACAGTGGGAAAGGTGGGTCTTATGATTTGACTACTCATTACTCACTATTAATGCGGCGCAACAACCGTTCTGAGTCTCCCATGCGGCTGTGCACTACTCCCTCGGTTCTTAAATATACTCCGGAGTATTTGTCTTCCTAGAGATTTCAACGAGTGACTATTCAAATATTTGTCTTTTTATAGATTCAAATAGACTACTACATACGGATGTATATAGACATATTTTAGAGTGTAGATTCACTCATTTTGCTCCGTATGTAGCTTGTTGAAATCTCTAGAAAGACTAATATTTAGTAACGGAGTGAGTACACATACGAAGCAAAATGAGTGAATCTACACTCTAAAATATGCCCATTTGAAATTTGTAAAAAGATAAATATTTAGGAACGAAGGAGTATAATTTTGTGCATGGCACATGGACCTGGATGCCGAAGAGGCTTCTGGCAATGCTATCAAGCTTCCAACATTTGTTTACATAATTGACGTACTATACAAATAATTTTCCAGCGACATGAAATTGTACAATGGTGTGTGCTTTTAGCTTTTGTTTCGTGTGTCCTGCCATCGATGCTCTTTCGAAAACAATAAAAAACTAACTTCCTTGCTAATCAGAGCTAATATTTACATCACAACTGAAGACAAAGTTGTGAGAAGGTGTTAAATTAAAATTGATCCATGCTTTCATTGGCAGCAATGTCCCCCCAGCTCTGTCTAAATCAACAAGGCATGTTGGGAAAAAAAAGTAGCTGTCTGGAGCATGCAACATTCCGATCATTTTGTGCAGTTCCACTAAAATAGAGTTAAGCGTCCCTGTTCCAAAGATATTAAGTGTGATTACGATAATAGAGGACTGCTGATGAAACAATAAACACACAAATAGAAGCCGGTCACCTTTGCAGTCTCTCTTAAGACTAACTAGTTGGAGAAGATTAGGCTCGGAGTTGGATGAGGAGGATAGAGCAAAACCAATCTCCCTTTGTGCAGTCGCACTGAAATGTAGAGACATTGCCCGTGTGACATTTTGGTAGAACTGCACAAAACACTCTTAAGAAAAAAGTGATTTGTGCAGTTCACCAAAAGGTCGCAATAGCAACGAGGTGAAATGGATAGCCCTGTTTGCAAAAAAAGGTAGAAAGGAAACAATTACTGGCCAATAACAGTTGATGACACATGCGACGACAAAAAAGAAGCATATTCCTTGTCCTAAGGGAAGATAACAACATGGTTGTGTTTGTCTAAAACGGTGTGAGGACGAGATTGCAATATGGAAAGTACGCCAGACAAGCTACGTTTTGGGCTAAGAACTATGGAAGATCCGCATGCAGCGACATGGGAAGATGGGCAGTGGAGCAACGCCGGAGGGGATACCTGGAGGTCGTCCGGATGTAACTAGGTGAGCGGCGGCGGGCGGAATCTGCCCATACTGCGGCAGCGAGAAGGTGGCGTCGGCCCTACCACACCGGAGCTTGGTCAGAGAGAACGGCGTGTACCGCAGATCGGGACGTGCTGCCTCGGTGCCGTCGAACGGAGAAACGATGCACGTCCTCCCTTTCCGCCGGCGGACGGGATGCGGCCGGATCAGTGACCAACGGTGAGAGAGAAAGAGGCCACCGAAGCCTTGTGTGAGATACTCTGAAGGGAAACAAACCATGCAGGCAGGCTCCATTGTATATAGTCGAGCGGACTACCTTTTTCTCCATAAAAATCGTTTTATATTCTGTGTACGTGCCATTGAGCAATATAACTTTATTTAAAAATAACGCGCCAACGCATCAAGTCGAACTTTGTTTCGTGCACGCGTGGTACACGACCTCCGTAGGTAAACAACCGCAACACGCGTTCAAATTAGCACGTGGGCTGCCATTTCGTACAGAAATGAGCTCCACCGTATACCTGCGCGGGTGTGGCTGGACACGAAGCATGAGCTCCACCGTGTATTGACTTTTGCGTAGACTCCCCGGCAACGGCGCCAGAAATCCTTCTTTCTACCTCTTGAGCACTGCGTTGGTTTTCCCTTGAAGAGGAAAGGGTGATGCAGCAAAGTAGCGTAAGTATTTCCCTCAGTTTTGAGAACCAAGGTATCAATCCAGTAGGAGGCCACGCACGAGTCCCTCACACCTACACAAACAAATAAATCCTCGCAACCAACGCGATAAGGGGTTGTCAATCCCTTCACGGTCACTTACGAGAGTGAGATCTGATAGATATGATAAGATAATATTTTTGGTATTTTTATGATAAAGATGCAAAGTAAAATAGAAGCAAAATAAAAGGCAACTGAAATAGCTTGTTGATGGGAGATTAATATGATGGAAAATAGATCCGGGGGACATAGGTTTCACTAGTGGCTTCTCTCAAGAGCATAAGTATTACGGTGGGTGAACAAATTACTGTTGAGCAATTGACAGAATTGAGCATAGTTATGAGAATATCTAGGTAGATCATGTATATAGGCATCACGTCCGAGAGAAGTAGACCGACTCCTGCCTGCATCTACTACTATTACTCCACACATCGACCGCTATCCAGCATGCATCTAGAGTATTAAGTTCATAAGAATAGAGTAACGCTTTAAGCAAGATGACATGATGTAGAGGGATAAACTCATGCAATATGATATAAACCCCATCTTGTTATCCTCGATGGCAACAATACAATACATGCCTTGCTGCCCCTACTGTCACTGGGAAAGGACACCGCAAGATTGAACCCAAAGCTAAGAACTTCTCCCATTGCAAGAAAGATCAATCTAGTAGGCCAAACTAAACTGATAATTCGAAGAGACTTGCAAAGATAACCAATCATACATAAAAGAATTCAGAGAAGTTTCAAATATTGTTCATAGATAAACTTGATCATAAACCCACAATTCATCGGTCTCAACAAACACACCGCAAAAGAAGATTACATCGAATAGATCTCCACGAGAGAGGGGGAGAACATTGTATTGAGATCCAAAAAGAGAGAAGAAGCCATCTAGCTAATAACTATGGACCCGAAGGTCTGAGGTAAACTACACACACATCATCAGAGAGGCTATGGTGTTGATGTAGAAGCCCTCCGTGATCGATGCCCCCTCTGGCGGAGCTCTGGAACAGGCCCCAAGATGGGATCTCACGGGTACAGAAGGTTGCGGCGGTGGAATTAGGTTTTTGGCTCCGTATCTGGTAGTTTGGGGGTACGTAGGTATATATAGGAGGAAGGAGTACGTCGGTGGAGCAACAGGGGGCCCACGAGGGTGGAGGGCGCGCCTGGGGGGTAGGCGCGCCCCCTACCTCGTGCCCTCCTGGTTGAAGTCTTGACGTAGGGTCCAAGTCCTCTGGATCACGTTCGTTCTGAAAATCACGTTCTCGAAGGTTTCATTCCGTTTGGACTCCGTTTGATATTCTTTTTCTGCGAAACTCTGAAATAGGCAAAAACAGCAATTCTGGGCTGGGCCTCCGGTTAATAGGTTAGTCCCAAAAATAATATAAAAGTGTATAATAAAGCCCAATAATGTCCAAAAAAGAATATAATATAGCATGGAACAATCAAAAATTATAGATACGTTGGAGACGTATCAAGCATCCCCAAGCTTAATTCCTGCTCGTCCTCGAGTAGGTAAATGATAAAAACAGAATTTTTGAGGTGGAATGCTACTTGGCATAATTTCAATATAATTCTTCTTATTGTGGCATGAATGTTCAGATTTGATATGATTCAAGATAAAAGTTTAATGTTGACATAAAAACAATTATACTTCAAGCACACTAACTAAGCAATTATGTCTCATCAAAATAACATAGCCAAAGCAAGTTATCCCTACAAAATCATATAGTCTGGCTATGCTCCATCTTCCCCACACAAAATATTCATATCATGTACGACCCCGGTTTGGCCAAGCATTTGGTTCATACTTTTAACGCGCTTGAGCCTTTTCAACTCTTACACAATACATGAGCGCAAGCCATGGATATAGCACTATGGTGGAATAAGGTATAATGGTAGGGGTTATGTGGGAAGACAAAAAAGGAGAAAGTCTCACATCAACGAGGCTAATCAACGGGCTATGGAGATGCCCATCAATTGATGTTAATGCGAGGAGTAGGGATTGCCATGCAACGAATGCACTAGAGCTATAAGTGTATGAAAGCTCAAAAAGAAACTAAGTGGGTGTGCATCCAACTTGCTTGCTCACGAAGACCTCGGGCATTTGAGGAAGCCCATCATTGGAATATACAAGCCAAGTTCTATAATGAAATTTCCCACTAGTATATGAAAGTGACAAAATGAGAGACTCTCTATTATGAAGATCATGGTGCTACTTTGAAGCACAAGTGTGGTAAAAGGATAGTAACATTGTCCCTTCTCTCTTTTTCTCTCATCATTTTTTTATTTGGGCCTTTTCTCTTTTTTATGGCCTCCTTTTTTTTATTTAGTCCAGAGTCTCATCCCGACTTGTGGGGGAATTATAGTCTCCATCATCCTTTCCTCACTTGGGACAATGCTCTAATAATGATGATCATCACACTTTTATTTACTTACAACTCATGAATTACAACTCAATACTTAGAACAAAATATGACTCTATATGAATGCCTCCGGCAGTGTACCGGGATATGCAATGAATCAAGAGCGACATGTATGAAAGAATTATGAACGGTGGCTTTGCCACAAATACAATGTCAACTACATGATCATGCAAAGCAATATGACAATAATGGAGTATGTCATGATAAATGAAACGATGGAAAGTTGCATGGCAATGTATCTCGGAATGGCTATGGAAATGCCATGATAGGTAGGTATGGTGGCTGTTTTGAGGAAGATATAAGGAGGTTTATGTGTGATAGAGCATATCATATCACGGGGTTTGGATGCACCAGCGAAGTTTGCACAACTCTCGAGGTGAGAAAGGGCAATGCGCGGTACCGAAGAGGCTAGAAAATTGCGGAAAGGTTAGTGTGCATAAATCCATGGACTCACATTAGTCATAAAGAACTCATATACTTATTGCAAAAAATTATTAGCCCTCGAAGCAAAGTACTACTACGCATGCTCCTAGGGGAAGGGTTGGTAGGAGTTAACCATCGCGTGATCCCGACCACCACACAAAGGAAGACAATCAACAAATACTTCATGCTCCGACTTCGTTACATAACGATTCACCATACATGCATGCTACGGGAATCACAAACTCCAACACATGTATTTTTCAATTCCACAATTACTCAACTAGCACAACTATGATATTACTACCTTTATATCTCAAAACAATTATCAAGCATCAAATTTCTCATGATATTAATTAAAGCAAATTGCCATGCTATTTTAAGACTCTCAAAATAATATAAGTGAAGCATGAGAGATCAACAGTTTCTATAAAACAAATCCACCACTGTGCTCTAAAAGGTATAAGTGAAGCACTAGAGCAAAAACTATATAGCTCAAAAAATATAAGTGAAGCACATAGAGTATTCTAATAAATTCCGAATCAAGTGTGACTCTCTCAAAAGGTGTGTACAGCAAGGATGATTGTGGTAAACTAACAAAGACTCAAATAATACAAGACGCTCCAAGCAAAACACATATCATGTGGTGAATAAAAATATAGCTCCAAGTAAAGTTACCGATGGAAGTAGACGAAAGAGGGGATGCCTTCCGGGGCATCCCCAAGCTTTGGCTTCTAGGTGTCCTTAGTTATCTTGGGGTGCCATGGGCATCCCCAAGCTTAGGCTCTTGCCACTCCTTGTTCCATAATCCATCAAATCTTTCAACCAAAACTTGAAAACTTCACAACACAAAACTCAGCAGAAAATCTTGTAACACTACAAAAAAATACACTTCCGTGATGATACGTGTTTGTCACAGTAGGTCGCGTTTTTTGTCATGCATGTACATCCATGACGATTTTATGACAGAATCAAGATAGTCATACCTGTGCTGTCGTAGAAGTGTTCCACGACATTACCAAAATTATCATCACGGAAGTGTCCACTTCCATGACGATATATCACGCGTCATAGAAGTGCTTTCGTCAAGGGTGACCGACATGTGGCATCCACCGTAACGGAACGCCGTTAAGCCATCGGGTCGGATTTTGGATCCGATAACCCGTTAACAGCCCTGACCAATGGGAAATTTCCACGTGTAAAATTCTGATTGGCCGAAGGGAACACCTGTCAGCTCGTCAGTGGGCCAGATGTCGCCCGTCCATTGGAGGAGACATGCCTATGATACGTCGACACGTGGCTGGGCCCAACAGAGGCCCATATAGGTTAAAAAGGCCAGCCCAGTCAAAGGCCCGTAGAACTTAATCAGGTACTAGTGGGCCAGCCCAATAACGGCCTACTTAATAAAGGCCCATTTATGGCCCGAAGCCAGATCTGGCCCGTTAATTGTTCGCCCAATATTTGGGCCCATTTACGGCCCGAAGCCAGATCTGGCCCATTAATTGTTCGCCCAATATTTGGGCCCATTTGCGGCCCGAAGCCAGATCTGGCCCATTAATTGTTCGCCGAATATTTGGGCCAACTACAGCCCAGTGACTTTCGGCCTGTTAGAGGCCTGATGTAGACATGGGCCCATTTCAGCCCGGTGTGACCTTCGGCCTGGGAATGGCCTGTGCTGCCCATGGGCCATATATGGTCTGACAGGACATCGGGCCCACTAACGGCCCGTGCTAAAGGTGGCAACAGTTAAGCCCAACGTGACGTTGGGCCTGTTAAAGGCCTGTCGCGTAATTCGGCCCGTTGATGCCTGTGCTAAGCTTTCGGCCTCTTAAAGGCCCATGATATCAGTGGGCCAACTAAGGCCCGAGATATGTTTCGGCCTGGTAACGGCCCGTGAGCTAACTGGGCCCAAAACGGCCCGGTCTACATTTCGGCCTGTTGAAGGCCCGTCGACGACTAGTGAAAATTGAGGCCCAACATGCATTTTGGCCTGCTAAAGGCTCGTGGTTTCATCTCGGCCGTAACAGGCCAGTACAATATTTAGCCTGTTAATGGCCCAACGCTACCTGGGCCAAACTACGTGCTGGGTCGACAAAAGGCCCAACTAAAATATAGGCCGGTGTAAGTTTGGGCCTGGCGCAATGTGTGAAGGCCCCAATCATTCGGGCCCAAGAAAGACGCAGGCCGGCCCAATTGTGGCCCACTAAAAACCTGGCCCGTTAGAGTCGAATGTTTCGGTCCGGTCGACTACATCTGATTTTTTTTCAGATAGCGAATGATGGCAGTAACTAGTAGGAATTAAGAACAAACCTACTCTATACAATAAAGAAATTATGGCATAGTAACTAAGAATAAACCTACACTATACAATAAAGGATTTAAGGTATATTACATCCACTGGGCATCGAAGTTCGCCACCAGTGATCGTAAAGCGCAACGAAGAAGCAGATTACAAAAACTGGGCACCATTGCAGCGTAACAAAATAATACTGAACCGAGACCACTTCCAAGACAGTTCAAGAAAGGTTAGCCTTGCGGGGGAACTGCTGCGCAAGCTGCTGAGCAAGGCTGTGAGACCGGCCTAGCATGTCGGTCATAGCTTCCAGGTGTAGTTGTTTAGCGATGAGGTTCTCATTGGTGTTATCCGCAATCTTTCTTAGAGATAGGACTTCAAGTCGAAGTTGAGTTGCAGAATGCCTTTCTGCTAGAACTTGGGACTGAAGAAGTCAAACTGATTCAGACAACAAATTCTGTGAGCTTGTCTGACTGTTAGTCTCAAGTAACTTGAACACTGCATCAAGACAAGACTTTGGGGTTGTCTCGCTATCTTCAAGATGTTTTGCCTTCTTTGCTGCAATATATGTTGGGTTTGTCTCACAGCCTTCAGCAGACTTGTGCATGCCATCAGGCATATCACCCTGAAACAAAGTAGAGAGATGACAGGTTTTGCACGTGTATAAACAAAGATGATAACTATTCTGTCAATTCTATCCAATTTCAAATTAGAAAATAAAGAGTAAGTTCAAAATATCAATAGCATAATTTGGCATTGTTCATAATGCGGGGAGCTTCACCACACTACTGGATTACTATGTCAACATAACAAGCATAGATGAAGGGCAAAGAAAATCATTGTATCTATTTTGGATAATGTGCATGGCATGTTGTTCATATCATCAGCCACATCAGTAAGATAAAACAGGAGATGACAAGGTGCAAACGTGGGCTGCTTCACCACACACTGGATTATAGATCCACAAAAACAAGCATACATATAGGGAGTATTAAGTAATGTGCATGGTATGAATAAGGAATTTGGTTTTACAAGTAAAACTTAGAACTTATGGTTCTTACGAACATGCATTTTGGTAGAAACAGCAAACTAAACAGCAGTAAACGATAGGGAGTATGAGCAAATTAAACAGCAGTTGAGGATAAAGGCTTTAGAAGGACTGACTTACATTAACAGTTAACACCGGCTTTATAATGCCCTTCTCCATGTCAAGGGAAGGATAACTCAAGAATTTCAGCATAGAATCTTCTTCATAAGCATTGCCTGTACTCTACATACTCTACATTTTGTAGAGAGTAATTATAGATATGATAATACTGGAAGGGATAGAGGATAATGAAGATAAGATGTAGATTGATGCTACATAATCAACTACCAATCCCTGGAAGTACAAGCGTTACAGGACAAAATGTACTGACAAGAGCAATGGGCTACACTTCTGCACTGGCATTGTCTGTGTATTCTACTTGTTGATAAGATTAAATATAGATCTGATCTTTTTTAGTAAATGGTGGGTGAGGGAGATAAGATGCAGAATGCTACAAAATGAACGAATCCCTCTTCCCATAATACAAGAGTGTTTTGAACACTGGTGTACTGTACAAAACGTTCTTATATTATGGGACGGAGGGAGTAGCTGTTAATGTAAGTACAGTGATAGACCACGTTCAGTCCTTACAAGAGGACTGCAGAGCTAAACCTCTTCAAAAGCATTCGGTTGATTCTAAATTTATGTAAGAGTCCATACGGATCTTATAATGTCCACCAAATGGACGATTACGAGGCTAACATGTGCAGTGATGCTACATAATCAAACAGCTATGAAAGTAAGTATGGTCATACAGAGCAAGAGGTACTCACAAGAGCAATGCAGTGTGCAGTATAGTTGCGAGATTCTATGGTCCCTTGAGAACGAATGTTCTTCTGCTAACAGTTTTCGTACAAGTGAGACATTAAGGCAAATGCAGAAATGTAGTTCAAATTGTGATGTGATATCATAGACAGTACCTTACGCTGCAGCCGAGACCAATGTGTAACAAGATTATTCCAGCCACCGTCGGATAAATGTAGCACCGAAGACTTTACAGAAACTTCGTTCAGAGGCTTGCCATCGAAGTGCGCTTGACTCAGGTAGGAACGATACTTCATCAACGAGTGCTTGAAAAGCGCAACCAACCCTTGCTCGTCATCACAATCCAATTTGCTCCTCGCCTATTTAAAAGAATGAAATCTTGTGTCTTCTGTCAGCAGAAACATATGCAGTAATGACCATGAATAACATTAGTACATTACTTACACGTAACTTGCGGAGGAAGAATGGAAATTGTTCTGTGTCTGCGGTATAATCTTTCCATGAAGGAAAGATGCACACAAAGTTCCTGACAACAACATAAGCTTTGTCTTCTAAACTGGGAAGAAATGGAACAGGGGTCCTATTTGCTGCAATTGGGGCTCTCTCTGGTTCCAAAAGGGATTTGGCAACTGGATTTGGTGTACTCTTTGCTGGAATGGGGGTTTTGCGTCGTACAGCTGGTGCTATGTCAACTGGCATAATCATACTGTTTGCTGCATTTGGGGTCTCCTGAGTTGGGGCATCAGAAATGACCAGTGTAGTAGGGCTAGTGTCTGCTAGAGTTGGGGTATTTTGTGGGTTAGGTGATATTGCAACTACACCTAATGGGCTATTTGATTTATCAGGTGCCACTACCTTTTCCAAATACTTTGCTTGTGCTCCTCCACGATCAGCAATCGCCCTCTTCCTTTTGAACGTCTGATACACAAGAACAGCATTTGAATGGATAAATATGGTATGATGACAGATGGAATATGTACTGAAAATGGATAGGCGGGGCGTATTCACATACACGATGTGTAAAGTAAGCTAATGGCAGTTCAAGAAATTAGAAGCAATGCAAAGCATCAGTTGCAAGATATGTGCGAGCAATGTAACCTTGGTAAGTTAGAGCAAGTACCTTGATGGGTGAATAAGATAGGGCATCTTCCTCTGACTCCTCCACTAGGGAGCTACATTGACTTAGGTCTCCCTCTAGCTCAGAATCACTGTTAGGATCATATTCTGAGCATGAATCTGTAGGTGGAGAGCATTTGCATTGCATTGCATCCAGACTTGATTTCAGTCCCTTAATGCCAAGTTTGACAGCCATGGCATTGTTCTGCTTTATTCTTTTCATGCGCGCAAGCTCATAATCATTATGATGCTGTTCAGAATCTGAGATTCATGAAAACATAAAAGGTAGTCAGATTATCTATGGAATGCATTGCGGATTCAACTCGGAGAGTGTCTCCCTATAAACCCCTGCATATGCAAAGTTCACCTCCCCAACCGAGCTGACCAGACCAAACACAGAAATACAAACCCCTTATGTCTCTATAACAGGCAGGCACACATTTCAAAACTGAAGTAGGAACATTAGAATCATATGAAATTCGTATTTGAACAAATAAACTAAGCAATTATGAATGGTGTAATGTTTAGCTTCAAGGGTGGAGTGCTGGTAGTGCGACACAAAGCATGTAGGCAGATTGTATTCCATGTAAAAGATCGAAACCTATGTAAAAGCTGGAAATGACACTTTCCTTCTATACAATGCAGTGTTCATTACCCACACATGATGGAAGAGATCACATAGAGAAATACTATTCACTCATGTCTAAGGTTCCAGTATTTAGAAACAGGGTGGTCCACCCTAAAAGAATATTGACAACAAATATGACAAGGCAAGCATAGATGTAGTGAATCAATCATTTACTTGTGAGCTTACTAGGACAAGTATGCATAATTGTAACTGCAGTAAGAGACCGTCCAAAATCTGAATGAAGAAGTTTGTCTAGCACTTATTGTTTGCAACTAATCGACGTGAATAATTGGATATTATATCAAATGAGTAAGAAAGACAATTAAAATTGTCAACAAACCTGGCTTGCAGTAGTAATCTGGGTCAATGTCACTACGACCGACAATCCAAAATGACTAGTTTCTGTTCCGAGGGCCGGAATTTTGAAAACCCTGTGAACTTTAGAGGTACTAAAGATTACCGAAATACATCTGAACCATTAAGTGTAGGTAGCACTGAGCACACAACAAACCCTAATGACAGTCCTGCCTAATGAGTAATGAATCAATTAGAAAATGGGTGATGAGGAGTGGCTGCTGAGTGTTGAGGACGTATCTCAGGATAAATCGGGTTGGCTTGGTGGGTGCTGCACGCCTGAGCCCTGAACGGACTGGGAAGGTAGGCACGGCGGCGCGCCCGGGCAGCGGTGACGCTATTGGGCGAGCGGCTCCTGGCCTCCTGTTAGTCCGGCGTCTCCTCCTAGAGTCATGCCGTCCGGGGACGGCAAGTCGCCTGCGAGGCACGGCTGGGGACGAGTAGAGATCGGAAGCGCGCAGCAGAACAGAGGGGTATCGGGGCCTGGGACGACCCAAAATCCCAGGGTGGGCCGGCCCACCGTGGGCACCCTGTAGAGATACACACCCGAGCGGTGAACATGCATTTTCGAAACTAATTTAGGAACATTTAGCTGACCAATTAAACAACTCTGTTTTAATAATATCAGATTCGTATTTGAACAACTAAGCTTGTTTAGCTTGATGGGTGGAGCAGTGTTATTATGTCACGAAGCACGTATTCTGATCGTATAGTGATCATAAAAGGGGGAAACTCTAAGCATATTTTTTAGCAAAAGAGGGTTTCCCCTCCGATTTCTATTAAAGAAACCACCACGGAACCAACATGATCAATTAAACCCTAAGCATGATCAATTAAACCGTATTATGGTTGTGCCATGGCAGATTTGAAGCTGCAAACCGGAGAAATGATATTTAGCATCCATTGTTTGCTTCGAACTAAGAACTAAATTCTAAGAGCTGAAAAGAAAGTAGAGTAACCAAGTTAAGATCTATTTTCTGGTTGAGATCAAAAAGTTGAGGAGATATGAAGTACCACCTCTCTTGCGGCGCCGTGTAGGCATCGGGGGTGCGATGGCTGTCAGTGGCGTTGAAGAAGATCTGCGACGGTAGACGGGTGCATCGGGGGATAAGTCCCGTTGCGGTGAAAGAGAAGGTCGTGTGAGCGGCCGCGGCAAAGAGGACGACGGCGCCGATGAAGCGAGAGTACGCGATGCAAGGCTATTGGTCCGTCGCCGTGGATGAGAAACGTCCATCTCTAGGAGTGGACGACGCGGTCTTGGTAGGCGCTCCGGCATGGTGGAGGATGGTGGCGATGGATGTGGTGGAGGACGGCGGCGATGGATGGGGTGGCGGACGGAGGCTGGTGTGGGGATGGGGTGTTCTAGCGCGGACGGTGTATGAATGGGAAAATGGAGGGAGAGGTACGGGGAACCATGTTTTTGGGACGCACCTGTCTGAAATATGGGAAAGTTACGAACTTAGCCCCCGTTTAAAATTTGGACGTCTCGTCGATTGGGGATAGGAGGGTAATCTCGCATCTCGCCAATATTTGCCCAGAGCGATTTTGGGCGAGGAGAGGGTGGTTGGCGCCCATGGTTGGCGCCCACGGTGTATGGACGGGGCTGACAGGTAGGGCAGTTGTGTCACGTTTGAGTGAAGTTACAAACCTGCCCCTATTGAAAATATTTGCCTACATCAATTTCGGCCGAGTCGAGTTTGTTTTGCCGCCCATTGTGTATGAATGGGGAATGGAGGGAGAAACAGAGGTCTTTCGGACGAGCTTGAATCAAATGAGTTTTGCCACCCATGTTTGACGCCCACCGTGTCGGAATGGGCTCAGAGGCGGTCGTGTCACGTCAAATTGAAGTCACTAACCTACCCCTATTTAGAGCAGTGGAAATCGGGCCGATGGATTGTCCGTGTAATGGGTAGACAGTAATTTCCATCTCCCAAACACTTGGCTTCGGGCAGCCGACGTGGGAGTGGACATTTTGCTACTTCTTTCGAATTCTGGGACAATAAGCATCCACGTTTACCCTGGCAACTAAATTCGAATCCATTTTGTATTCCTATATGAATCTTTATAAATCATTCTATGTGTTTTTATATATCTTCAAAAGGACGACAAAGATGTATTCCACTGTCATATATGAATATGGTTTACAAATGCCGATACTCAAATTCAGAAACTAGAATCCAGTTTAAGGTGAATTCGAATATTTGGAACACTTCATGTCCAACTCAAATGTCACACGCAACATAATGTGTACTCCCATTTAGATATGTACACAAGCGATGTATCAAGATTAAAATACCGAGTCAATCAACCAAGAATGTACAGAACTAACAGACATATAAACACTTATAGAGTATATGGATCAATAATATCAACTAACATACATAAGCCAGGCCGATGTACTTTTTTTTGCTACAACAGCATCCTTTTTTTAGCCAGCATCTTGGCCCTTTCCGATGCGTGCCACTTATGGTCCATCTATACTACTACTATTGCTGAATGCACATTTAGCCCGAGTGGCAAATTTGTAGGTCTGGCACAGCAATCCAAATGAAATGTCTCCGAGTCTTATCAATTAATACAGACTTGTGCTCAAATAAAATTACAAACCAAAAAACAAAAAAAACAATTATTACATGATCTCTAAAACAAATGGTTTGATTGATTACATGAACAGACAACACAAAGGTTATTCAACTATGGAAAGAACATTTCACCTATGATTTACCAAGTAGGAATTTAATTTCCTTTTTTCCTTCAGGACCTTCACAATCTGGTCAGTCACAGCTTGCTTCGTTTTGAAATCCACCAAATATTTAATGGTTGTCTTGAGTACTGCTTGTGATTGTGCTGTTTGCTTCCTCAACATGTCAACTTCATCTCTAAGTGCAGAAGCAGAATCTCTTTCTACCACTAGTTTAGCCTCTAGAGCATCAGCAATTGGCTATTCATAATGCACGATTGGGCCGGTGCCACTGCTGTGGGACGATGCAACGTCCATGGGGACCTCGCTCTTTGATCTTGGGCTAACCTGTTTTGCCATTAAAGTTCCGATTGGATTCAGAAAAGTTGAAGTTAGCGAAACATCTCAACTGGGAGTTATAACAGCAAACCAGTTAAACAAACAAGGAATTAAAGAGTTTCAATTGGATGCTGAAAAGTAGTTATTAACATCATTGTAACCCGCTGTTGCAGCAGCAAAGCAGTTAAACAAACAAGTAGATATTTAAGTTCAGGCAAACAGGTAATTCTTAACAGTAAGTATCAAACACATAGATAGGCGCAGTCTACAATATGATTAACAGGTTATGCCATTATGTAATCAGTAGCAAACTAAATTAATCCAAGCAACGTAATTGAACAATTTTGCAATAAGTGGCTAACTAAAATTCCGAGAAGCAGGTAACTGAACTTACGCTAGTTCTTTTTACAGGCACACTGCAACTTCTTTTTCGCTTACAAGGTTGTACGAAGGAGTCCATGGCATCAATTGCTTGGATACGCAGTCCCAATACTTCTTTCTTCCCACACTGCATGGGTAAGTCGAATGGTTAATCTGGTGAGATGGTGCGTCCTTGATATGTTATATGAGAACGTGTAGTCAGACTAGTTGTAGCCAAACACATCACACTGGCTTTTACTGTATATTTCATGCGATTACTTTTGGCATATCGAGATCTAAGCAATCTACAATAGGATGAAAAGACTGGCATCCTTCACATTATTGGCGAACTCAGTTCATAGAAACAAGCAATTCAACCATTCTGTGGGTAAATCAAAAGCGCCACTGGAATATTTTTCACTATCCAATCATACACGCAAAAAGGGGCGACGCCACCATAAGGGCTGGTATGGGCGGCCGCCTCAGGTGGCTGGAAAGTGTGCACCTAGTTTGAGTCGTCCAGGTTGGCCCACGCTAGTTTTGTTCGTCCCAACGCACGAGCATGCAATGTAAAAAATGAAGAAAAATGTTTCAATTTGGATGGGCCAATAACATAAGTGCAAGGCAGGCCCTATAGCAGGCTCGCAGCCCAAACGAGCGCCTCCCATATCAATCGACAGCAGGAAAAATCCCAATTCATTCGCTCCAGCCTCCAGTCTGGTTCGCTCCTAACCTAGCCGCCGCTGGACAGACCGACACAGCACTTCCTCGCGCCCTCGTTGGAGGGCGGTCGCCGGGCTTCAAGCGAACGAAAGGACAAGAAGATGAAGATCCAACCCTGTGTGTAGCCTGCGTGGGAGGCGGCGGCGGCAGCATGGGCATGGCATCAAGCTTGCACAAACGGACAGTAGCAGCTTGCAAGAGTAGCATGCGCAATGAGCAGGTACATCACATCCCTGATTATATCTAATTCAACTCTTCAATTTCTGGCCAATAGTTAAACCTGACGGTGTTGTAAAACTGCTTGTATGTAGGGAATCTATGAGAAAATAAACCAATTTCTACTTATTTTATAACTCCCCCAATCAATACTGAACTGACTGAATCTGATGTATCTAATCAAGTTTCCGGTGCAAACATACAAGCTCATGTTGTTCTTGAGCCTGAAGTGTCTAATGAACAGACTGCTAATGAAGGATTTGATGCAAACATTTTACATGCTCCTGGTGATGAACATATAGTGTCTAATGAGGGATCTAATGCAAGCATTTTGCAAGCTCATTGAAGGATTTAGTGTCTAATGATGATCTAGTATGTTGAGAGAGACAGAGATTTGTAGGCATTGATGACAAGCAAATTATAGTGCATTTTCATAGCATGAGGAAACGTCGAGGCCATCTACCAGAAAGTCCCCGTATCATGACAACATAGCATAAATACTTTTCTAATCTGTTGTTTGAAACTATTGGCATACTTGTGCAGGATAGATATATTGATATGCAGTTTGCGCACTGGTTATACATGCAATTACACTTTGATATTTTCAGCCAGAGAACGAATAATTCAAGCAGGTACAGACCATGTTTGTAGTCCTTGTACACCATGTTGCATTTTGTGTTTTTTGGTGGTTGCATCATTTAGTGTTTATAATCTGAACTACTTCGGATCATTAGCTGGTTTTCAAAGTGCATGTAGCTTCACATTTCTCAAGTTATGTTGATTTCCGGAGTGCAAGTGCCTTCGTATTCTTTAAGTTAAATGTTTGCCCCTGGTAACTTGAATTCGTGGATCAGCCACTGCACACAAATCATACACGAATGCTAGTACGAATTAAATGAAATGCAGGGACTTACGCTAGCTCGTTGTACAGGCTCACTGCAGCTCTGCTTGCACTTGGGATGTTCCATGTACAAGTCCATGTTACCACTTGCTTGGATGTGCAGGCCTTGTGCTCCTTGCATCCCCCTCTGCATTTTTGACACGGCGAATGGTTGATCAAATAAGAGGAATCGACCTTGATGTTGTACCGGAGGACAAATACTTACAAGGTTATACGGGTGTGCAGGATGTGTACCAGATCCCGTAGCGCCGTCATGCTTCGCTAAAAAATGGATTTGCTTGTTTCAGATGATATCTCCAGAAGAAATAAGAGTTAAAGTCAGAGTTGCATAGGCGTGTAAGCTAAGAGAGCAGTGAAAGGATATCCAAACATCGTCAGAACAGTGCACAAGGGAGTGATGTGTGGATACCTAGTTCGGGCCGGCGTTTGGGCATGCTCGCCTAGCTAGAGTGCGGGTCACTTCAGAGCCGTTGAGGGTGATGCGCTGGCGTTGGCTGGCCGCGCACGGATGCAGATCTTGAGTGGCAGCGGAGCGCTACGATGCGGTGGACGAGACCGTTGGTAAAGCCCCAACGGCCTCGGGGGGCGGAGGTGCGACGATGTGCTCGGTGAAGTAGCCCGGTGAGCTGGGAGACGGCGTCGGTGAAGCGCACCTGATGCGGTGGAACTTGGTGTCTGTGAGGCACGTCGGTTGCTGTGGCCGACGTTGTCGGTGGACCACCCGGTGCGGTGGACGAGGGCGTAGATGAGGTAGCTCCGGTCCGGTGGTGAAGCGCGACCGTCATCTTCGTCATCGTCGTTCGGCACAGAGGTGGGGAACGGTGGGGAAAGAGATGAGACGAGGGGCGATTCGAGGGTTGGCGGCGAATTAGGGATTTGAGCAATCTAGGCGCGGAAGGGGACGGTGGAGAAGAGAGATTCTGCAGGGCTGGAATTGGGGCCACCAGATATTTCAATCCGAAACGTGGAAGCACGAACTTATATTGTCATCGTCCTTTTTTTGGGGGGGAGGTGGGTGGCTGGGTGCTACGCGTCCGTCCGACAGACGCGACCACCCTGACAGGACTATGCTTCGGTGCCTTAAGGCACCTGCCTTTGTGTCCATGACATGTGGGCCCAACAGGTGGCTGGCCCACATGTCAGTGACCCAAAGGCAGTTGCCTTTAAGGCACCGAAGCAGCGTCCACCCCGACACGACCCTGGTCTGCCTGGTGCGCCTACATTTGAGAATGCAAACGAATCTTCTTTCATTTGCAAACGAATCTGTATGTATTACCATGC
>NC_057799.1:521339552-521357361 GCF_018294505.1 Triticum aestivum | reverse complement strand
GGTGGCTGGGTGCTACGCGTCCGTCCGACAGACGCGACCACCCTGACAGGACTATGCTTCGGTGCCTTAAGGCACCGAAGCAGCGTCCACCCCGACACGACCCTGGTCTGCCTGGTGCGCCTACATTTGAGAATGCAAACGAATCTTCTTTCATTTGCAAACGAAACTGTATGTATTACCATGCCCGTGTTTTCCTTGCAATAATTAGTCATTCGAAACGAGATACTTCATCTGTTCACTTTTGTAAGTCGTTTCAGACAACTTAAAATGAATTGTTTTGCACATTGTCTGAAATGTCTTCAAGGTCTTATAAAAGTGAACAGATGGAGTACTATAAATTAATTAATGAGGAGTTATTTGAAAAAAAAATCGAAACGGTACCCACGCTAACGTGGATTAGAGTGTGTGTCACATAATTAGTTATTTGAATTAGAGTGTGTGTCACGTAGTTAGTTATTTGAATTAGAGTGTGTGTCACGTAGCGATCTCCAATTCTAACGTGGATTTCACATTTCACTGTATCCACGCTACTTTTTTAATACAAATTCATATGTATATGATGAACACCATGGTAGTGAGAAAATTTTTGGATGGATTCAAACATATGACCTACAAAATAGCACAACAAACTGAGTCAATGTCAACTTTTCGAAACTTAGTATGGCACGAATTCGAAATAATTACCCGTATGCCTGGTCCTCGGTTCAAATCTTACAATGTACACCGAATTGAAAAATCGATATTAAGTCTCGTACTATGTACATTCAAATGTTGTTTTTAGCCCCCCCCCCTCGCACAAACGCTACATACTTCCTGTATCGGTCAATCTTCCTCTCCTAACCACCTTAGGAAGCTATCGGTTTCCAACACACGTTCATTCTTTCTCTCCATGTTTTGATCTCTAAGTCTCACAACTACACAACCCCTTTTTCTACTCTGTTACCAAATGTATTTACCTCACACACCCGCCATTGCACCCCATGCCGAGCTCTCTCTCTCTCCCCCTCTCCCTCTCACCCTCTCGCGCTAAATACATGCATTGCCTATCTAGCTCCCCCAACCTCTCGTGCGCACGCACGCACGTTGTATATCTAGGTCACTCCCTCGAGACTGTCTCACTCTTTCTTCCGCACGGCGGGCCACACTCGCTCAATCTCGCTCTCTTTATCTAAGTCTCGTTTAACCTCGTTTTATTTCACACACAAATGATATATCTCCCTGTTTGGGCCTCGATCGACACACTCTATACTCTCTCACGCAGATTGTCCATCTAGGTCAGTCCATCCAAGCCGTCGCCACTCTTTTGACCTCATGGTGGGCCACGCTCACTCAATCTCTCTCTCTTTCTCTCTCTCTCTCTCCGTATGTCTCGATTGACCTCGCTCTTTCTCGGACAAAAACGATATATCACCATGTTTGAGCCCAATTCGACCTATTCACATTGTATACTCTCTCACGCACATCGTCTATCTAGGTCACTCTCTCCAACCCGTCTCACTCTTTCGATCGCACGGCGACCCTATGTGATCGGTTGACCTTGCTTCCTCCCACGCACAAAATATATCTACACGTCTGTGACTGGATCATCTCTCAAGCTCTATCTTACAGCCCTCACCCTTGCCAAAAAACTCAATCGGGCAATATCTCTCCAGAGCATATATTTGTTCAATGAATGTCGGACCACACTCACTTTGTCTCTCTATCTATATGTCTCTCGATTGACCTCGCTTTCTCACACCGTATCTTCCACGCGTTGAAGCTACTACCTCTCCATCCCTCGCAAAGCCGGAGCTATTTACATTGCGAGGGGCACTCCAACCTTGGATTAATTTGTGTAGGCATTTATTCCGGTCGGTTTAGATTATATTTTCGTAGCATTCGGCCCACAACTACTCCAAACACCGTTGCAACCCACGCAACTCCCCTAGTTGATTTCCCTCTGGCTCGGTCATCGCTCTCTCGCACGTCCTTTCTCGCCTTCAACGTCGCACCATGGTATTATTGAAAAAACTATGTTGTTCTCTTTAATTATTATAAATAAGCTACAAAACTACACACCGATAGTCCACTTGGAATGGAACAAATTTCGACCCACAAATTAAAGTGCTACAAACTACCCACCGAGGGGCCCACATGTCATGAAACAAATTTGGACCCATATACAAATTAAAAAATAAAGGACGAGGATCGAACATGCGACCGGGCCTTCAAGCCGCACGTCAATAGGCAACATACGTAGAATAGCAATGTTTGTTGTACCCCCTTTGTTCACATAATGTTTTTATATTACCACAGCCTAATTAATGGATAACATGTAATATTATTTTTAGTACTATTCGCCTTCACTTACTGGTGGGTTTCATGTGTGCTCTCTCTCTCTCCTCCCCTTCTGCGTTTACACGCACGGGCAAACAGGAAGAACTCGCGGGCGATGTTGCCGTTGACCATATCTGGACGCGTTCACAAGTCACGGCACCAGTTTCACGTACTAGCAGCACTAGTCAGTGTGTACGTGCAATGCACGTTAATTTGGAAGTATATTAAGTGCATGCGGATATTAACTACTAGGATATTATTTGCGCGTTGTCATTTGATTAGCACTATTTTCGGCATGAAATTAACTGCACGCTAAACGTGTTGAGCGCTCGACATTGAAGCAGTCTAGGTCGTTGGATGACAAGGAATACATGTGGCTTGATGACGTTTTATATTTAATTTGATATGGCTCTAGCAGAACATTCAATCGATCAAACCATACATTTCGTTCAGTCTGACTCCGACTTTAAATTATACGATGATCGATATAAAATAAATGGAAATGATAAACGTTCGGATTTTAAGCATGGCAATCCGAACGTTTTTCATGGAAAATTTAGATTACACGGCGGCGGCGGGGGCGTCTCGCGGTGGGAAGCGGCTCCTCTGCCGTGCTCTGTGTGTCGTCGGGCCACTGACCGACGGCGACGGCGGCGTCTTGCGCCGTTGTTGGCGTACTCCTGGACGTTGGCCTAGCTTCAAGGAAGGCCAAAATGTTCTGGACTTCGAAGCGAGTCAACTGGCGGGAGGACGCGACTGGCGTTGGTGCAAGGAAGCAGTCGACGGAGGCCATCCATGCCGCTGAGGGGGGCACTGGCACCTGCGCGGGGACAGGCGCTGTCAACGGCGCGGCGGAGACATTCGAGTGCACGGGCACCGGCACGGGCGCGCACGTCAGTGCACGCGCAGGCACATGCACTGGCAGGTGCACGGGCACCGGCACGGGCGTGCGCGTCAGTGCACGCGCAGGCGCATGCGCTGGCAGGTGCACGGGCGCGTGAAAGTCGGCGGGGACCTCGTGGAACCCCGTGGGATCAAGCTCGGCGACAATGTGCAGCTCCCAGCCCATCAATGCAACGGGGATGGGCGCTGGCACAGTCGGGGCGACGGGAGCCGGAACGGGAGCGGGGACAGGCGCGGCGTCTTCCCGCAAGGCCAGTTCAAGCCCGTCCCAAAGCACCTTATGTTCTTGAGACTCCAGCTGGGTGTCTTCCTCAGGAAACTGGAACACTAAGGGCAGACCATCGTGATGCGGCATGGCGTACATTTAGGTCAGGCTAGTTGGAGGTAGACGACAGGAGAATCGGAGAGGAAGAGAGAGGATTGTAGCGATACCAGTTAGTGCGGGGTTGTTTTAAACTGCGGCGCCGGCGACATTAAAAGTGGGAGCAGTTGGGACGACGGTGGGCGGCGGAGCGTGGTCAAAGGGCTCGCCTCCCGGTGAGCCTGCACAGCGGTCTGCTCGCACGCCTCCCTGACAGCCGGCGCAGCGGTCTGCTCGCACGCCTCCCGTCGACTCACACGCTTGCTCGGACGGCACCTGCCAATGAGAAGCGGGGACTCGTGGCAACACGTAAACGCCCACGGTTTCAATAATGAAAGCGTTCGCCTTAACGTGACAGGTCTTTGTTCCAAAATACCTTGGCTCTTCATTTGTGCAACTTGACATAAGTAGCTTGTCTCAGATTGAAGAAAAAACTTACGAAGTAATATTTGTGCCATATCACGTGACCATGCTTAGTTTCAAGAATTTATGCTCACTTTTGGATTTTCTGAAATTTAAGATCCAGGATTCGAAACAATATCATAACCTGCATCATGCAATAAATTTTCAAGCCGTACAACTGTCCTGTTGTATTTCTTAAGAAAGGATTTGGTCAAACATTTTGCTTAGTTAGAGTTCAGACAAGTTATATATGCAGAGTAAAAGGATAATCCCTCCGTACCAGTGCATTGCCTGATATATTAACTCAAGTACTAGGCACGAACAAACGGGCTCAATTATGTGCTCATCCTAGTGCAGTAGTAGTAGTACTAGGCAATGCAGTTGACGGGTGACCTTGACGAGCGGCGACCGAGGGAATTGAACCGTGCTCGGCACGGTAGGTAACGTTGTCTAGTTACTAAAGCATCCCTCCATTGTTCATCGGTAGTCATTATGGACCGGGGACATGAGGGGAATTTCCTAGGGCTGGAATTCTGGCCGCCAGATATTTCGACTTGAAACGTTGAGGCTCGACTGGTTGGGGTTGCCTAATGTGCGTACCACGCACGCCACCGAAGGACACGAGCCCGATTTTTTTAGGATCAACACGAGCCAAGGTCTGGCTGGTACGCCGTTGGGTCCTACCATTCGAGAATACGAAAGGAACCTTTTAAATTGCCGAACGAAACTATGTGTATTACAATACCCGTATTTTCCTTGCAAATACTAATCTCAACGTGGTAATTGATTTATGACGAGTTGTTGAATTAGAGTGAGTTTGTGATATAGTGATCTCAACGTGGATTTCACATTTCATGGTATCCCTAGTAAGTTTTCCAATGCAAATTAAAATTTAAAAGATGAACAATATGGAGGTGAGAAAACTTTGTGTGTATCAAGCATATGATCACACATACACACACACAGAGACACACACGCACGAACACAACAACAATCCAATAAGTATAGTGCAACTATTTTTCCAAACCATGCATGTATGACATGAATTCAAAAATACTCCTTCTATTCCTAAATATTAGTCTTTTAGAGAGTTCAACAAGTGACTACATACGGAGCAAAATGAGTGAATCTAGACTCTCAAAAATGTCTATATACATCCGTATGTGCCAGTCCATTTGAAGCCGCTAAAAAGACTAATATTTAGGAACGTAGGGAGTAAAATGTAAGACATCCATGGTCCTCAGTTCAATATTTAAAATGAACATGAAACTGAAACATGAATATTAAGTCTAGTACTATAGTACATGCAAATGTTGTGTTTAGGCGGAGCTATGATTGTCGGGGGTCAACCCCTCGACCTTTGATAAAATTGTGGAGCTCTGTTTAGGGTTGTTTAGATTATATTTGTCCCCACCCTCGCAACCACCGATTGGTTGTGCACCCCCACCCCTCCTCCCCGGGAGAATATCATGTGCCCCCATACCTTAGATGCTATATGCCGATACGAGTTGCTCGGAGCTTGTAGATCTGAGATATAGCCGCTCACATGATGTGTCTTAATATTTTTGCAGGAAACCTTGATGTGTTTGAGAATTGCACACAATTTGTACAAAAACTACTTAGATGCCCTTTGATCCCATATCCAATGACCTCGAAGCTCGTATCACCGTAGCATCTAAGATGAAGGAGGACATCATATTCTCCTGTATGTAAGAATATCATGTGCTACCACACCTTAGATGCTTTGGTGATACAAGCTCTTCGGAGGCGTTGGAATTGTGACCCAACACCTCCTCGGTGGTTCGAATGGTTTTTTGCAAAGAAGCTCCAAAAGAGTTCGGCCACTGCTTACAAGCACAAAGACTGCTCAGGTGCCATTGGATCTCAGATCAAACGACCTCCAAGCTCGTATCACCGTAGCATCCAAGCTGCGATAGCACCTTATGTTTTCTCGCATGGGAGAGTATGAGGTGCTCCCGCACCGTAGATTCTATGGTGATACGAGTTCACTGAGATCTAACGGCCCACAGTAGGAGGTTTGAATGTTTTTGCAATATACGGTTGATAGAGTTTAGGAAATGCGTAGAAAGTACAAGTACTACGCATGTGCCATCTGATCACTGATCATACGACCTAGATGCTCATATCACCGTAGCGGGTAATTAAGCTACGGGGAGCACCTAATATGAGCACCGGGGAGCCGTTGGATCGAAGATGCAGCGGCACACACGAGGCCTGAATGTTTTATTTGCAAAAAAAACCTTTGGAGAGTTTGGAAATTGCGCATAATTACAAAGACTACTCCCAAGCCATTGGATCTCACTTCCAACGGTTTAAAAACTCGTATCACCATAGTATCTAAGCTGCGGGGTGGATGTGATATTCTATGCCGCTGTCATTTTTGTTCGTAAACTTGCAAAATACGTGTAACTCGTGCCGTTACTTGTCTAACCGCGCAAAGTGTTTGTTCAAAAAAACCATCCTACACTGAAATATCGGAACAACACATGGGGGTCCCACTTGTCATTAATCAAATTTGGACCTAAAACTAACAAATCTGAAAGATGAGATTCGACCTGGCAACCTGGACTACAAAGCGTAAGTCGATAGCCTGAAAAAACGAACGGTTGTTGGCTTTGTCCCATAACTTGATTTTATACAGTACTTGCGTTGAGTAGAGTAGAGGGAGTGCCTCGTCAACACGTGCATGACCGTTGTCTCACTTACTGGTGGATCCCAGGTCTGCGATCTCAATCTCTCTTCTCTCCATCGTCTAACCTTTGCATGGGCACACACGAAGAGCGGCACTAGCTTGCCGTGGTGTTATTACAACTAAAAAAAGCTTGGAAAATAGAAGAATCTACTAGAACAAGAGACGTTGTGGCTGGTCGAGATAGAGCTAACGACGTCTATCCTCCGTGCCACGTTTGCATGATGAAGCTGTGTGGCTAGTGGGGTGTTTTCGACCGACTGGCTGGGTCCCGAGGTCGAACCATAGGTACTACGTCTGATACAGTATATTTTTACACGCACATTTTTCCTCCGTGCCGAGATGTGGCACACCCTACTGCGCAGTTTCGGGGTCCTCCCGGGTGGTGCACGCATATATTCTTCCTAACGTGGGACGCCCTACCGCGCGTTTTCTGGGTCCTCCTCGGTCGTAGCGCCGAAGCAAGTAAATGAGTCGTCAAATCATGAAAGACCACCTTTCCCGCCGAGTACATCAGTGAAACATGGTGGCTAGCTAGTTGGGCTAGTTCGACCGATTAGCTAGGCCGCCACCACATTTGTTTTTTCACCCCTTTTTTTTATCTACTTGCCGGCAGGTAAATTTAAATATCCACCGCGGCGTTGCTCTGGTGTTTGGGTGCGGCAGGATTTTTAATTTTTTGATTGACGGGAGCAGGCGCGGAAGGATTTTTATTTTTTTGATTGACAGGAGCAGGTGCGGCAGCAATTAGTCACGATGACTCCGCTAGTAAAAACCCACTGCTCCCTGATGTGAGAAGTCGTCGACTGGTGTTTTACCGTGGTGAAAACCAAAAGCTTCCCCGCTCCCTCCGCCTTCCCTAGATTGCATTGCCTTTCAGCCGTTTCGCCCCCTTTGCTTCCTCTCCCCATTGCTTCTACCTGGTGCCATGGCAGCGCAGCAGATCACGGAGTTCGAGGTGAGGCGCCTGACACAGGAGCTCCATGCCAAGGATGCGGAGCTCAGGGCCAAGGATGTGGAGCTCCGTGAGCTCAAGGAGGAGAGGAGTGCCATGCTCCTTCGTTATGTGCGGGAGTTCACGGAGCTTCAAAATCGGCAGGCGTCCACCACAAAGATGCTCGAGGCGTCAGCGGCGTTGCTGCAGAAAGCGGGAGATACGATAGGCCGTCAGGGGAGCCGGCTGGAGCGCGAGCGGGCCGATCATGACGAGGTCCAGGATCGCCTCAGCCACTTGGTGAACCAAGTTGCCACGCACGTGTTGCGGCTGCGCGATGCCTACCGTCATGCCAGCGCGACGATGCCGGCCGTCGGGCTAAACCCGTTCGACCACCCGGTCGACTTCAACGAGCTACGGCTTCCTGACCTGGTCTCCTTCTTCACCTATATCTCCGAGGAGCTGAGCCGTCTCCGTGCTATGGTGGGGGCTGAGCTGGACAAGGAGGGGTTGCAGGCTGCCGTCACCGTTGTCGGGCGAATCCTTTCAGGGCTCCGTCACCGGAATCCATTCGTGCCATTGGACGCTGTCTTTGACGAGCGGGCTCCCGTCGACCGGGAGCGGGCTCTGCGGGCGGTTGCACCCTGCATCACCAACATCATGCGCCTCAAGAAGCAGAGGGACTTCGGTGGTGTTTAGGCGCCCTCTGCATGGGCATGTCCATGTCTCGACGCAACATGACGGTTGGATCAAACTCAGACGGTCCAGATCAGTCACTGTAGCACAAAGCGTGTGGGTGTGTTTGGTTGCATTCTCATCTCAATATAGTTGTTTCCTCTTCGTGTATTTTTGTCAACCTACTAGTGTGGACTCATGCACCCTTCATGCACTCTGCCAAACACCCAAAAGTGGGTCGAGAAGGGAACTTTTGCACCCATCCCGTGCACCCTTCATACACCTTGCCTAACACTATTCGTGCTTCATATGGTTCATGTTTCGTGGAGTACTATAGCACCATACTCTCCGTGCGCTGTGGACCTAGTTCTGTTAACATTGATCTCACCGTTCATTCTCGACCGGACAGTCGAAAAAGCGGTACTATGTTACATATAGGAGTAGTTGACATGCGCACAACATCATTTGTTATCGTCATATCTTACTACACTAGCAACAAGATTGTGTAGTACTGACATATGAACCACTGCACATGCCTAGTAGTAGGGGCACTGTGTATGTTCAAGTGGCTGCCGTGTTTCTCACTCCTCCGTTGTAAGAGTGGAAACGCTTGCTGTAATCATTTTTTCTTCAGAAAAACAGTGGACACGCTCTACCGTGCGGATCCTCCTCCAGCCATGCACTAAATTACTCCGTAGTAGAGTGACGGTAGACTACCCCGATCGAACCGCCGCAGTAATGCCCAATGAGCCGTCAAATCACAAAACCCCCTCCTTTCCAGCAGTAAGTTGGATGGACGAAGCAACCATCATTTCACTCTTCTCTCTCAGCTTCCTCTCTTGAAGAACCCCCACTCGCTTCGCTTCTCCCTCATCTCTTTCCTCCTTTCACTCTTCTCTCTCAGCTTCCTCTCTTGGATGGACGCCGGAGCACCGGCCGACGTGATGTCTATGGCTCTAGCCAAAACCGTCGAGGCTCATGGTACAAAGAAGCGCAAGCACCCCGCCGAGACTACCGCAGACAAGCTCAAAGCCATCGCCCTGTCCAAGCCCCCCTCTCCGGGATCCCTCATTAAGCAAGTCCAGGTAATGTCTCTTGTTGACGATCTTTTTCTCGATCTTGATCGTGTTTTTTCATCTAACACGCAGTACTAGTACTGGTAGTACGACTTTCTGGGTGATCTTGCATGTGATTTTAGTGTGCCAAATGACGGTTCTAAATTCCTCTTTTGACCAAAACATGCGAGAGGTTGACACTGATTTCTTATAGATTACTTTCAACTACTCCCTCTGTCCCAAATTTCTTGTCTTAGATTTGTCTAGATACGGATGTATCTAATACTAAAATGTGACTTGATACATCCGTATCTAGACAAATCTAAGACAAGAATTTTGGGACGGAGGGAGTACTTTATGAACATCAATGCTACCTTTTAAGAGGGTATATTTGCCTCAGTAACTTGTGTTATGGATATTGCATGTAATCCCTCTGCTCTCATGCCTTTGAAGACATGTTCTAGTGTCTTTGTTCACTCATTTCTGTGCGTATATGTAGTCATATATGGAGTATAATATCGAAAATCGTCTTATATTTCTGAACGGAAGTAGTAATAAAATATGGTTTCTGTTTGAATTAGAACCAGGTCCGCGGTGGAGATGAAGTTCTCAAAGTCATGCCGTGTGAACTGGAAGACCTGATGATGAGTTCTACTACTGAACTATCCAGCTGTTGTGTCCTTGTCGCCACGTGTCCTGAACTAGTGTTTTCCTGTAGCATTGTTGTCAGGCGTGTTCTCGAGGTTGTACTTGACCACAACAATTTCCTGGCTATGCCTTCGATTATGAAGGGTGTGGTTCTTGTAAAGCTTCCCAACAAATCTGATGCGGCCTGTCTTCATCATCATGTTTATGAGTGGAAAGACCACTCTGTTAGGTTCTCCAAGGTTGACAAGATGGTGATGGTGCATGTAGACATCTCGCACGAAGTCCATGGCCTAGTCAGTTATGCGGGGTTCATCCCGTAGGTCGGTGGCAAGAAATAGTCTACAGAGTTTAGTTAGTGCAACTTTGCTTGTCTGTAGTAAGTACTATTGTTCAGTACTTGATTTGTGTTTGTGAACCCTATATTGTTTATTAGTACTGCCGCTTTTGGTGTGTGAACGGTCTATGTTAATGTCTGTCCACTCAATTCAGTCTGTATATTTTGAAGTATCCAGATCATATTTTTTGTGAGGACGGTTTATAAATTATGGTTACACTCCAATATCTGTATGCATTGCAGGGTTTATCGCACCCACCAGGATTTCCATTCCCATGGATGTTCGGTCCATACGATTTGTCACGACCTTTGGACTGTCCTGCTTGTGGGAGTAGGCGGGGCCCCTGCATGCCACGCGTAGTTGGACGATCAATCTTCTGTTTAGTACTTCAACATAGTGATTTCCTGGTAAGGATTCACTCGTGTCACATCAAGTAAATCTTATTGATTTACTGTCTAAATCTTATTGATTTAATGTCATGTTTTCTTTCTTTTCGTGCAATTTTACGATGCAGGTTTTGCCATGTGACATTCATCACAGAATAAACGGTTTGGTTTGCTCTACGATGGCTATTTTTGCAGGTTTCACTTCTTATGTCGTGTCAGTAACGAAGGCACTGTCCATCACTTACATTACTGGAAAAAATTGGATCAGCCTGTTGTCTGAGTACAAGCTGAATCCCTATGATGAACTGCAGTTTGGTTTAACAAAAACGCCACAATTAGTCCTTCTCGCGTTTAAAAGAAATGAAGAAAAAAACTGGATCACGGTCACGGAGGATCACGTTCTACTACCTCCGGTCCGTGGTTCGACCTCCCGTAGTGGTCCTTGTTAGTCAAGTTAGAAAGCTGATCATAGCAGACCAGACACAATCGCCGCTGTCTCGCACAGATCAAGCACCGGCAGTTGCTCTAGCACTGACAGCGGCAGCAGCTCAGTCTGATCCAGCTGAGGATTGGGCACCGACCGCGTCAGCGGATCAGTCTGATCTACCCGAGGATTGGGCATCGACACCGGCACCTGCTCCGACACCGGCACCAGCTCTACAAGGAGCACCATCTCCGGCAGCAGCGGCGGCTTCGGCACCTGCACCAACACTTGCACTTACATCTGCTCTGGCCCGTGCAGTTGCACCGGCAACAGACTGGGCTGCAGTTCGCACTTCATATACCAAAGTCCTTACAAAAACCGACATGTCCACCTTCTTGGTAAGCATTGGCCGCCCAAGTGCTTCGTTCTTTTTTCTTTCCATGTTGTTTCACATGATTCACTGTGTTGATTTAACTGTTTGGGTATGTCTTCTTGTTTGTAGACAGAGAATTCCTAGAGAAACGAGGGAGTCGTTCAACAATCCGGGCGACCGCGGCCAAGTTTCTCTTACCATGCGCAGCCTTGGTGTGAAAGAACCTGCTCAATATACCGTAAGTACAAAGGATGGTCGCATGATGATTGATGCTAAAGGATGGTCAAGGTTCAAATCTAAATCATATCTTGCGGTAGGGGATGATGTCAAAATCGAACTTTCTCGGCAAGGAGAGCTGGTCCAAATCAAATTTGAAATTGTTCAGTAGCAGCACGCAACTGCCGAACTGATCTATCCTCCGAGAGATTTTGATGTAATAATCTGGCATGGTGAAACAAGTGTCCTATGTGTATAAGTAGTACGACAGTATTATTTATCACATGGTATATCGTTGATAGAATTGCAACTCTGATTGCTGGTTAGGAACTGTCATTCGATTTCATTCCAACAGCTGCCGTGCTTTATTCAATTTTGTGTATTCGCCTTGCGACAGCATCTAAAACCAGCGCCGTACCGATCGCTTGCAATATGAAAAGCGCTGAGGTAGAACACATGGGCCCCCAAACATGCAGGGTCGGCCTGCAGCCCAAAGTCTAGAACCGTGAGCCTATCTGAGTATTATATTCTTAGCTGAACCCCCATAATGCCCGTGCGTTGCAGAGGGAGTATATTTCTCGGCAAGGTGAGCCTGTGATATAAAAGATTTGTATATTTCTTTACAGAGGGAGTATCTCTCTGTCAAAAAATATATTTATGTGTAACTAGTTACTCCTGTCTTTCTACTTCCATTGGCTGATATGTGGGGCAACCGGCAACGGGGTCCACGTGCCATATGCACAAATTAGAGTGCGCAACTTCACGATAGACACACCCCGGTCGTAGCGCCGCAGTAATGCCTAATGAGCCGTCAAATCACAACCCCCCCCTTTCCAGCTTTAGCAGTAAGTTGGACGGATGAAGCGGCAATATTTCACTGGGCCTGAATCCCCTTCTCCCTCGTCTGCTTGTTCAGAGAAAACCCCCTCTCGGCGATTGCATAGGGTTTTCTCATGGAGAACCAGGTACGAATTCTTCATCCATCCCCGATAAATCCAAGTCCCTTGGTCGCACGTAATCCTAGGATGGCAGCCGCCGCCGTTGATGCATTTTTCTTCCTACTGAATCTAGTGTGTTTCATTTGCAGTGCCCAAAGTGCGAGTACCCTACAGGTTTCTGCGCCCTCGGCGAGACGCCACACTTGTTCCTTCTCATCCTAACACAGCATTTTGAAACGCGCACAGTATGTTCCTAAAATCCTCTTTTCTATCCGGGAGGGTGGGGGTTTTTTGAACATGTTGTGTTCTCATATTATTTTTCCTGCAGTGTATTATTTGCTCTGCCAGAACACATGTACTCAAGATGCTCGGCCTTGCCATAACTGAATACACTAGTTTAATGGTCATAGTGAAGACAAGCCATGGATATAAGTTCTGAGTTGGGTTCATGAACCAAGAAGATCGCTGCTTTTTTTATGGCCGAACTTGGATAAACTTTCTCAAGTGTTACGGACTGAAAGTTGGCGCACGAATGTTGATGGAAACAGCATAACCTGGTCTCATCTTCACTGCGATCTTCCACCCCCGACGTCATTCCAATTGTTCATCCATGTTAGTTTTGTATCTGGTTCTTGCTTGTTGCCTCGATTACTTCTTAATCCACCTATTCTGTCTAACTAATCACAATTTAACTTTAGAAGTAGCAACGAATCTCTCACGAAGATGCTACTTCTAACTAATATTTTCTTATAATTGGTGGCACGTGTAGGTTTTTTCAGAGTTAAGCAGTCTGCTCGTTTGTTACTCTGTAATAACTCGGCTGTTACTAATGGCACTGAAGTTGACTGGATCGACATCCACAAGTTCCTACACTTTATTGATCGTCTTGAGGTCCTTGTGGGGTGTTTCAATGGTGGAAGGCCACGTGGGATATGTGTGCCACTACTGCACTCGTTGAACAGGTCCAACTGTGTCGAGAAACTTATGGTACGAGCTGTTTTCGGTTATATATGTTGTTCATAAACTATTGCTTATACACAGTTTTACAGGTGTGATCTTCTTGAAACAGGAACTGCCGAGTTCTATTGTTCCTATACAGATGCCTGACCATGGTCGGGTCAGACTTGCGCTTGGTCACAACATGATGTTTATGTCGACCTACTCAATTCCCCTTGGAGGTGAAAAGATACTTATTCATGGGTGGTCTCAAATAATGAAGGCCCGTCCATCTTGGAGAATAGGACAGAAGATTATGTTCATGCTTTTCCATGGCTCTAAAGCGAATATCCTGTTTATTGACCACGTTGCGAGATGAAGCCGCTTTCAGAAGGTTGTGGATGCGCGGAGTGGCGCCTGGGCCTTGTCCTGGGGCTTGGCGGCCTCACCCTTGGTTAACTGTAGGCAAAGTAGCACTGTTCGAGGCGTGCTTTGTACAGTTGAACCTGTATAAGTACTCATACTGCTTTCAGCTTTGGTTGTTAAGTGCCCCTGCTGGTTTCAGTTAATATTGTTAAGTACTCCTGCTGCTTTTACAGTCTGTCGTGTTTCTTCAGTCCTGTCTTCCTCCAGCCGCCAAAACCAAACCAGCGCCGGCGGGGCCGCCTGCTTCCGCCTCCCACGGCTGGCTGCACCTCAGCGCACGCATCACCGCCCCACCGTCTCCTAAATCGTTAACGCCGACGTCCTCTGCGCGCTTTGGTGCGCTCGACGCGGCGGCGCCCTCTCGCGTTGTCAACATGGTCAACAAACAACAGGAATCAACAGAAGTACGTGGAGAAGATGACAGTAGGGGCCCACCATGTCAGCGTATGGAAAAATAAAATGCTTCCTCCTAGTGTTTTCCTGACATCTGGGACCCACGACATTGTGAGCGTATATAGTCAATAGACAAGAGAACAACACAAGATCGGCTGACACCTGGGACGTAGCTACTCGAGCACTATTTTTTTGTTTGGTATTGTTGAGACGGAGCAGGGTTTGAACTGGGCTGTGGCCCGTCTAGCCCAGGCTTATATTTTATGTTCACCATGTGACCAGCCCAGCTATTTTTTCTTTGTGAAAATGAGCCCAGTTTATTTTTTCTGAAGAATACCCAATCCAGACCTACTTATTTATCTACGCCCTGATGGGCTGCAACTCTTTCAAGACGCCTGCAAATCTTGAAAGTAATATGAAATGGGTTGTAAATATAAAAACTGATGACAAATTGGCAATTACTTCATAATTTCTGAATTTTTTCACATTTTCAGATTCCTATTTCACTGGGCATTAACCTAATTTAAATATATCTTCAAAGTACTTTAAATCTGGCTCGACATTTCGGTATTAAAAATAGTTTGGAACCCACAGAAATATGCAAAATTGGCCCTGGCCAACCAAAAAAAACGACTGCAATAAATTGCATAAGAAGTTGCCATGAGCTATATATAAATTATTAAAAAAAGGGAGTGGTCTGACTTGTGGGCCTGTTTAGTTGACGCGTATGCAAGATTTTTTTAGTTATTATATACGTCAACAAAGGATTCTAGCAGACGTAACCGTTGGATGTCAATCCAACGGCCGTCGTGTTTCTTCAATCTCTGATCTTCTTGCTCCAGCCGCCAAAGCAGCGCCGGCGGGACCGCCTACTCCCGCCTCCCGTGGCCGGCTGTGTTGCCGCGCAGGCCTTAGCGCCCCTACTACTCCCACCGCTGGTCAGGGCATCCCTCTACTCACCCACACCCCCTATTATTCTGCGGCGACGGCAGCCTCACACCGCAGCCGAACCGGTGAACCCTCGTACTCCTCTCCGCGCGGGCTTCCACTGCCGCGTCTTCCCCGGCTCCGCGTCGTCCCCTTCCTAGGCCTCGCCGTCGTCCACCGCCGTGGTGCTCTCGGCGCGGCGTGGTCAATGTGGTCAACGACCGACTTCCATCAGAAGAGTACTGTACGTGGAGAGGCTGACAGCTGGGTCCACGGGAGCCGCAAGGAAGTGCCTCCTTATTACGCGGAAAATAATTACTCCTCCACCTGACAGCAGGGACCCACCGGATAGGCCAGCAGTATTTCGCGAAAAAAACATTTCCCCCTGACTGCTGGGACCCACAGGATGGGCCACTGTATTTCGCGAAAAAACGTTCCCCCCGCTGTCAGCTCGGACCCACCGGAAGTGCCTCCTTATTACGCACAAAAAAATGAATACCCCCCTGCTAGCTGGGACCCACCTTGGTGGGAGGCTGACTTGTGGGCCTACTAAGTTGACTGGGACGGAGGCCTTTGTCAACTTTAGTCAATATATGAGCGATTCTAGCTCCGGTGACCGTATGATGTCCATCCAACGGCCGTAGTGATTCTTCAACCTCTGGTCTTCTTGCTCCAGCCGCCCAAAGCAGCGCCGGTCGTGCCGCCTGGTCCTGCCGCCCGTGGCCGGCTGTGATGCCGCGGAGGCCTCACCACCCCCTACTACTCCCACCGCTGGCCAGGCCATCCCTCTACGCACCCACACCCCCTGTTATTCTGCGGCGACGGCAGCCTCACACCGCAGCCGAACGAGTGAACCCTCATACTCCTCGACGCGTGGGCATCCACTGCCGCGTCTTCCCCGGCTCCGCGTCGTCCCCTTCCTAGGCCTCGCCGTCGTCCACCGCCCTGGTGCTCTCGGCGCGGCGTGGTCAACGTGGTCAAGGAATGGCTTCCATCGGACATGGACTGTACGTGGAGAGGATGACAGCTGGGTCCACGGCCGCAGCAAGTAAGTGCCTCCTTATTACGCGCAAAATAATTATTCCTCCACCTGACAGTGGGGACCCACCGGACGGGCTACCGTATTTCACGAAAAAAAGTTTCCCCCTGACTGCTGGGACCCACCAGCTACATCTTCGCACGCAAGGAAGTGCTTCAAAAAAACGATTCGCCCCCCTGACAGCTGGGACCCACCAGCTACATCTTCGCACGCAAGGAAGTGCGTCCGAAAAAAACGATTCGCCCCCCTGACTGCTGGGACCCACCAGCTACATCTTCGCACGCAAGGAAGTGCGTCCGGGCAAAAAAAACAAAACGATTCCCCCCTGACTGCTCGGACCTAGCAGCTACACCTTCGCACGCAAGGAAGTGCGTCCGGGCAAAAACAAAAAACAAAACGATTCGCCCCAATGACTGCTGGGACCCACCAGCTACATCTTCGCAGGCAAGGAAGTGCCTGATAGTCGGGACCCACCTGGTCGAAGCGTACGTAGCGTTGTCATTCTGGTCGCGAACGTGTACGTACATATATAGTGGTCGATGTAGAGGCGTGCATGTGTCGTAGTAGAGGCGCGTACGTGTCGTAGTAGAGGCGGGCACGTAGCATGTACACGTACGTACAGCGGCCAGGGTGCAAGAAAGAAAATACGGCCACGTACGTACATATGGGCAGGGTCTCGAACGCCTACTCGCGCATACGTACGGCCAGGGCTCGTGTACATGGCTGGGTCGGAACGGAGAAACAGCGTCGTCGTCGTGTTCATGGGGAGGCAACGGAATGTGTCATGTTCATCGGGAGGCAACGGAATGCATGGGAGCCAACCGGCTGGGTCAGAACGGAATGCATGGTCGTGTTCATCGGGAGGACTTGGACGGAACAGGCGATGGAAACGAGGCCTGGCGTACCGCAAAACGGAGGAAATGGCCTTGTGTTCGCCCGGCCACGTTCGAAACGGGATCATGTTCATCGGGAGGGGTATGGCGTACCGCAAAACGGAGGAAACGGACCTCCTACGGTCGAAACGGGGGTCCTGTTGATCGGGAGGGGTGTGGCGTACCGCAAAACGGAGGAAACGGACTTGTGTTGGAGCTCTACGGTCGAAACGGGGGTCCTGTTGATCGGGAGGGGTGTGGCGTACCGCAAAACGGGACTCCACGGGATACTGTTCATCTCCACCGTCGACCTCCTGCAGCCTCCACGGGCTCCTATTCATCCAGCCTCCACCGCGCGCTACTCCACCGGCTACTGTTCAACCACCCCTCCACGGGCACCCCTCCACCGTCTACTGTTCATCCAGCCCTCCACACCACGGGGTCCTGTTCAACCACCCCTCCACGGGCACCCCTCCACCGTCTACTGTTCATCCAGCCCTCCACACCACGGGGTCCTGTTCATCCAGAGGCAACGCCACC